>NC_061120.1:109523487-109823487 GCF_002878395.1 Capsicum annuum | reverse complement strand
CGCCTTCCAGCAGCAGATACATAGGAAAAAGGAAAGGACAATTCAGGTCTTTGAAGATATGCTTTAGGCTTGTGTGTATGATTTTGGGGGTGTTTGGGTTGACCATTTTCCACTCAGAGAATTTGTCTACAATAACAGTTATCGTTCTAGCAATTATATAGTTCTGTTTGAGGCCTTATATAGGAATAGGTTTAGATCACTTAATGTGTGGTTCGAGGTTGGTGAAAATAAGTTGTTTGGGCATAATTTGGTTCACCAAGCCATGGAAAAGGTAAAGGTAATTCGGGATAGACTTCAGGCCACCTAAAGTTTCCAAAAGTCCTTTGTGGATGTGAGGCGAAGGGAGTTGGACTTCAGTGTTAGTGATTGGGCGTTCTTATAGGTATCTCCCATGAAGAGAGTGATAAGGTTTGGTAATAAAGGGAAGCTCAGTCTTTATTATGTTAGTCCGTACTTGGTGTTGAAGAGGGTTCGTAATGTTGCATATGAATTGAAGTTTCCTTTTAGTTTGAGCTCTATTTATCTAGTTTTTTATGTTTGGATGTTGAGGAGGTGTATGAGTGATCCTTCGATGGTAGTTCCTTTGGAGGAGGTGGGTATTTTGGGTTCCTTGTCCTATGAGGATATCCCGGTTGAAATTTTGGATCGGTAAGTCCATAGGTTGTGGAAAAAGGATGTGGCTTTGGTATAGATCCTTTGGAGTAACTAAAAGGTTGAGGAAGTTACTTGGGAAGCCGAAAAGGACATTAAGTCTAAGTATCCGTTCCTATTTCCCATTTTGGATAATCGTGCCTAAGGTATGTATATTCCTTTTCATCTTTGTTTTCTATCTTTGTTTAAGGTAAGAGTAGTTGTATATGGAGTTAAATTATGCTAATAAATGCCTCGTCCTATAATTCAAGGTGATTAATCCTAAGGGGGGAGTATGTAACGCCTTAGTTTTTTTTTGTCATTGAAAATTTTCTGAGTTCTGAGCGTTCAGCCCTAGCAATGAATCGTAGGGTGTCTTGATGCGCCAGGTGATCTTAGTCGTAAGGTGTCCAGTGAATGATATTTGAGTTTCTATCTTGGGTATGACTTAAGGGTATGAGTCATAAAAACTTATGAAGAGTCGTTGAGATGGAATCGTAATCCAATCAGAAGTTTAGTGGCTAAGTTCTACACTGAGTAAGAGTGTCTCACTATAAGCTGTAAGGACTTGTTATGAGTTATTGTGTGCATATCATAGGATGTCCAGTGTTTAACCAATTGGGTTTTGTGTTGACTATGACAGGACCCTACAAGTCATAGGGTCTTATTACAAGTGGTATCAGTTGAGTCATAGGGTCAAAAATGGGTGGAGTCCTAGATATTTTATTGGTTAGCACTCATGGTGACGAACCGTAAGGAGTTGCTAGGAGTTAATGGTTGACCCGTAGACAATGGCGGCAATTTTTCAGCCTTTAAGTTAAGGGCATTCTGGACATTTCTCCTCTTACCCAAATTAAAACACATGCGTTATAACCCCATTAGGGTGTCATTAGCACTCAGAAAAAAATTAAGTAACTCCTCAAACACTCCTAAATGCTCTCTAAATTCCCTCAAGCAAGTCAAGCTAGGGTTTCATCAAGCTGGTCATATAAGGGCTCAGGGGCTGTTTCTCTCCAAATTTCTTGGTGTTTATGGCATGTTAATCTTCCCTCATTGTTAATTTGGTAAAGGCAAGTGTTTAAAGTATTGGTCGTAGTATGTTTATGTTGGTTTTGAAATAGGGGTTGAGGATTTTGAATGTTTATGAATTGAACGATGTTTCTCATAGTTTTGATATGATTTCTCATGCTTTAATTATGGTTTTGAACTTGTCGGTGCATGGGCATAGTAAATGAAATTGGGAATTGTGATTTTCCCAAACTTGTGATTTTTGATGTGGTTATAACCTCTATCCCATAATGTGAATTTTTTAAATTATGAGAAATATGGGAATTCATAAAATTGAACTAGTCCTAAACTATTACATGATATAAAAAGGTATTTGAAACACAATGGTCTGATTTATTGTACAAAGGGAGTCGGTGTTCCCCCATATTGTATTAATGAACAAAGGGAGTTGTTTTCCACAAGTTAATGGAAATTATTTTGGCATGTTGTTAATATCTTGCAAGTGTAGTTGGTATAAGGATACCAACAATGTATGACTTAATATGGAATATGGTTCAATGAATGGGAATGTGTGATACTTGTTTTAATTAGGATCTAATAAGGGTTGTGTAGCTGAGTTGTGAAAATGGAGGTCTGAGTTACAGATACGGGAAACTACATTTGCTGATGCGGGGGTCAAAGTGACCAGGGAAGTTTGAGTGCCCCTCATTATTATTTCATGATTATGGAGGTTTGATCCCCCCGTAAATCACACATGATCGGGTACTTAAGTTACCTTAGTATATGATTGGGAGGTTCGAACCCCCCATGCATATATATAAGATTATTCTTTGGTTTGTCCGACTACTCATACTAGGGACTGACTAGTTGGGGGAGAGCTGGGGCCCATATAGTCCTTGGGTACATTTATAATGGTTAAGCTACATAATCATGTATAAAGTTTTAAATTCCATTCTATAGTTCAGGGGGAATGTCCCGATACTTTAGCCCATGGGTATATTTAATTTTTTGGTATCTTATGTCTCAGACTGTTTAGACTTGTTTTTGATATAGTCAGGGGCATGTCCCAACACTTTATTGATATTTAGTTTTGGCTAATTATTTAGAAGGCTTTGTTTGGACTACTTTGGATATTGGGCGGTGTCAGTCGGTTATTTGGCTGGTCGTCGTCTGGTGATTATGGACTTGTTCTAAATTTTCTTTAGATTATAGCATGTTATCTTATTTTATTTTCAGAATTCATTTGACATTGGGGGTGTGTTATGTTTGGTTTGGTTAGGTACGGGGGTGATCCCCAGTCCACGCTGGAATTGAGATACCTATCACAGCCAGTCCCTGGTTTGGGTCATGACAATGATGGAGTTCATTGGGTTTCTTAGAGTTAATGGAACCTAAAATATGGGAGGAGTGGCAAATCTTTGGGTATAAGACATTTAAATACCTTAGAACATCCTAGAAGGATGGCTGCCCGAAACTTAAAAGTATGCTACCCAATTTTGTTTTTTAAAAAGATATATCTACTTTTTAATATTATATTTATGAGATTATAGTCCTGGTAATTTACATATATAAACCAAGCCAATTGTTAAAAGACATCTATGACTTCAAATAAGAAAATTTTCAAATATCACAACAATTGGTTAATGAAGAATAAAATAGAAAACGTTCTTATTCTGTAATAATAGTCTATTGGAACTACAATATCAATCTGAATATTTGGGGGCATTACAGTTTACATGAAATTTAGTTCTAATACTCGTTTCTTATTAATGAAATCTCCAAAACAAGGTATTGTCTCTAAAAATTAAATGAACTATTCGGTGATTGAAATGTTAGTCCCAGCATGTCATAAATGACTTGGTGCGGCTGTGCTAAAGACCTAAACATCAATAAGCTATGTAAACATAGAAAATAAACTTGTTGGTCAGTACAATATCCAACATTAAATGGTCTTTCATCTGCAAAAGTAAAGGATTAAGATGTACTTGAGGGCTTGAACAGGTGAAGATATTGGGAGCGCATCTCACTATTAATTTCCTAGGTAGCCTCCTCAACTGGATGGTGTCTCTATTGACCTTAACTACTAAAATCTCTCTATATCACAATTGTATAACATCCCTGGTTAATATAGAGACTAGGTCCTCCACAAAGTTCAACATCTCATCCAAATAGACCAACTCTAAGTGAAACACGTGAAGATCATTCATAATCTTGCACCACAACAGAGATACATGAAAAATTTGATGGGTAGCTGAAAAATTAGGGGGCAAGGTTAACTTATAATCCATCACTCCAAATGTCCTGAGTATCTTAAATGACCTGATATACCTGGGGCTGAACTGTCTCCCAAACTTCATCATGCCCTTCAAGGGCAATACTTGAAAGAAAACCCTATCACCAACTCCAAACTTTAAAGCACGAAGTCTACAGTTAGCATAACTCTTTTTCCTACTTTGAGATACCCATAGCCTATCCTGAATCCCCCAGACCTTATCTAAAAATTTACTAAGAAAGTCGGTGCCACGAGGGATAACCTCAGAAGTATCAAACCAACTAATTAGATCAATAGTGTCTACCATACAGTGCCTTAAATGGTGCCGTCAATATACTCGAATGGTAGTTATTATTATAAGCAAAATCTATTAGGGCTAAATATTGCACCCTTTGACCTCTAAGGTCCATAACACATGCATAAAGCATATCCTCCAAAACCTGAATAGTCTGCTCCAACTACCCATCAGTTTAAGGGTGAAAATGGTGCTAAGATGAACCTGATTACCCAACTCTACCTAAAAAGTCCTCCAAAAGCTGGAAGTAACCACTGATCCTCTATCTAAAATAACAGTCAGGGGTACTCCATAAATTTAAAATATCTTCAAAACATAGATATATGATAACTTCTCCACGCTCAAGGAAATCTCAATAGGGATGAAATAAGCCAATTTGGCTAATCATTTAATGATGGCCCAAATGTTGTTCAAACCATGAGAAGTATGAGGCAAACTACTCATGAAGTACATAGTTATTCATTCCCACTTTTACTCAGGAATAGGTAGTCTATGAATTAATCTACTAGGTCTCAGTTCTTGAATTTTACCTGCTGACAACACAAACAACGATCTATAAAGTCTAGCACATCCTTCTTTATACCACTCAACCAGTAATATTGTCTCAAATCTCTATATATTTGACCTATCTAAGGGTGAATAGAATATTTGAAGCTATGTGCCTCCAAAAGTAACAATTAAATCAAGTATCCAACCGTCGAAACACAAATATGACTGTCAAATCTCAAAATACCCTCCACATCTAAGGTATCCCTCCTGGACTCAATTTTTATAGCCTATTCATGAATGCCACAAAGTCTACTATCCTCAAACTTAAGACTCCAAATCGGCTCAAATAAGTTAGACATAGCCTTAAGATTGCGAAAATCCTTCTGGAGTCTGAATATTAAGTCAAACCATCAAGTTAGCTAAGGAATGAATCTCCAAAGCCAATGACCACTCTAAATCGAAAATGAATTCCAATCTATCAATGCTCATCATTTTTAGCTTAGGTGTCCACTACCATATTTGCCCTTTCCATAAGGTATAGAATACGGATATTATATTTCTTTAGATACTTAATCCATTTACACTATCTTGAACTAAGCTCCCTCTAAGTCATAATATACTAAGACTTCAATGGTTGATAAATTTGTTAAAACAAATACCATAAAAGTAATGCCTCTAAATGTTAAGTGCAAAAGCTAACACTGCCACTTCTAAATCATCAATGGGTTTGTTGTTTTGGTAAACCTTCAATGGTCTCACTATGTAAGAATTAACTCAACCTTTTTGTATTAGAACACACTCCAAACCAATACTAGAAGAATTATATTAAATAGTAAATCCCTCACCTTTTACTGGAATAGTCAATATAAGAGTTAAAGTAAGGAAGCCCTTGAGCTTCAAAAAACTCAACTAACATTCATTGGACAACTGAATGAACCTCCTTCCTCGTCAATTTGGTCATAGGTGTTGCATAGTAGCAAATTTCTTGATGATCCGCTTGTAGTAACCTACCAAGCAATTAAAACTGTAAACCTCAATCAGGTATGTGGGTCTGGCCTAATAATAAATAGCCTTAATATTTGCCAAATCAACCATAATACCATTCTTAAACACCATGTGTCCTAGAAATGCCATAGACATCAACCAGAACTCACACTATGAGAATTTTGCAAAAAGCCTATGATCTCAATAAGTTTGGAGCACAATCCTCAAATGATGCTCGTGCTTTTCTCTAATTTTTGAATAAAAAAACATGCCATTAAAACACCCCAGAAGTTGGCCCTTAAATATTTCCTGAGCTTTAAGCTCACTGCCTTGGTAACAACTTAACCCTATGAGTCGTAGGGTGTCTTGATGGGCCATGTGACCCATTCGTAAGGTGTCTAGTGGATATTGTTGAGTTTCATACCAGGGTATGACTTAGGTACATGAGTTATGAAGACTCGTGATGAGGCGTTAGGATGAGTCATAACCAAATCATATAAGTTGTTGGCTTGATTTTGCTCTAAGTACAAGTGGCTCAATATGAGTCGTAAGGACTCATTATGATTCGTAATGATCAAATCATAGGATGTAGATGGCTCACCCTATTTGGTTTTGCTCTGGTAATGTGTATGACCCTACGAGTCATAGGGTCATGTTACAAGTTGGTTGGTTGAGTCATAAGGATAACAGTGTTGGGGGGCCCTGGAAACAATCCTAGTTATGACTCATTGTGCTGAGTCATTAGGTGATGTTATGAGTAGATGTATGACTCGTAACCAAAGACGATAGTTTTCCAGGTTTTAAGTTGGTGGCACTTTAGACATTTTCAACTTAAAACCCTTTTGACCCCACATCCATAAAACACTTTTAGGGAATTTATTCAATACTTTAATGGATTAAACACTCTCTCTAAATCCTTTTAATCAAGTCAAGATAGGGTTTCACCAATTTGATCATCTAAGGGATAAAGGGTTAATTGCTCTCTGTAATTCTTTGTGATTCAGGCATGTGACTCTTCCATCATTGTTAATTTTTCAAAATCATTTAATTTAAAGGATTGTTCATGAGTCATTGGAATGAGTTTTAAAATAAATGTTAAGGGTTTTGAATATTTATTATTGAATAATGTTTTCCCATGGTTTAATTATGATTTTCCATGATTTGATTGTATTTTTTGTACATGTGGTGCATGGGAATGGTGATTTTAATAAGAGGTCATGGTTAACCACATATTTGATGGTATTTACTTAATGTTGGCTTTGATAATGGTATGCCCTCAACCTATTTGTGAAATTGTTAATGAGAATAACCTTGTTACAATTTTGAATTATGCGTTGAACGAATACATTGGCATAAAATAGTTAATGATTGATAAATGGATTTATAAAGGCCTTGGTGGCCATAAATTGATTTGCGTTGTAACCTCGAGGTTTTATTAGCTAAATGGATTTGAGTCCCATATGTTAAATTAATTTGATGACTTTGTTCGGACAATCAGGTTAAGTCCCAATTAATGACATTATTATTATGGTATATTATATGCTTGCAAGTGGAGTTGGTATGATGATATCAACGGGGTGCCTATATATAAAATGGATTATTAGATGGTGATGCACCTTAAAAATTTTAATTTGGGCTTAAAAACGGGATGTATAGCCAAGCCATGAGAGTAGAGGTCCTGAGGGACTAAAACTGGAAATCGCGCTAGCTGGTGTGGTTGTCTAAATGAATAGGAGGTTTAAGACCCCCATATTAAATATATGAATGGAAGGTTCGAGTCCCCCATGTTGTATACATTGGTGCTTAAGTCACATTGATTTTTACTGGGAGGTTCGAGTCCCTCATAAAGGTATATACTGATATAGATATTCTCTGGTTCATGTGGCTACATGCACTAGCCCCTTCCATCTAGGGAAGAGCTGGGCCCATATAGCCTATGGGTTCTTTTTTATATAATAGTTATGCTTCACACGTAGGTTAAGGATTTTGAAGTTCATGCTAGGCCTTGCTCCTTACTTTAGCATGTGGTATTATATAGGTATATGTATCTTATATGATATTATGTACTAAATATTGTATTGGTTTGTAACTATTATCATGGCATTATTTTTTTCCTTTATCCCTGAGTTACTTGCTAGCGGTCCAACCACTAACTGTCTTCGAACGTTGTATACCCATGTGATGTAGGAACCGACCATACTTTCATATCGCCTACTTAGTGACTTAGATTTTAGATCAACTAGCGAGTCAGATTGAAGTGGTGAGCTTCCATCCTTCGAAAAACCCCATTTTATGTTGTGGTTTCCTTTTTTATGATTTGACTATTTCTTTAGTTATTGGTTTTTGGCTATTATCGGGGGCATGTCCTGACTTCGTATCGACTATTGATTTTGTAGAGGCTTTGTTAGATTACTATGGACTTGGGTGGTTTGGCCGATTTTTTTAGTGATGGATAGTTGTCTGGTTATTGGTGGTTGGTATAGATATATCATAAGTTATCATAAGTTCTATTATACGGTATCTTCTTATATGTTTGGAATTTATCCAACATTTAGGGATGTTGAGTTGGTTTAGTTAGGTAAAGGGGGTGATCTTTGGTCCAAATGGGACTTGAGATACCTATCACGACCTGACCTTAGTTTGAGTCGTGATAGTGGAGTTATCATACCCTTGGTTCATGGTCAATTGGGTGTCCACAAAGCCATGTCAAGTAGAGTCTATTTTATGAGTGTGTAGCGCATCACACTTATAAGGGAGAGGCTTTGAGACATTCAGGAATGTTTCTTATTCTTGTTTTATTAATTTTAGGCTATAAAGTCTAAGGGTTTGGATTCTTTTGATTTCTGGTTGTTTGTCTTTTAGATTATGCCTCTATGAGATCTGATGTCCATAGAACTTCTTCTGTCCCATCGAGGACAATATGGATGGAGCATGTCTAAATTCTGGGGTCTAGACTCGGTCAAGAGTCATTGCATCTGACTGTCCTCAAGGAGTCCTACCTATCCCCACTGATCCTACTCTTTAGCATGACACTCATACTCAGTCGCCTTAAGAAGAGGTTACTAATATTGAGTTCCGTTGCTCTATTAACCTTTTGACCCAGTTAATGATGTCTCAGTCATAACAGTCGGGTTCTTCTGGTACTGCTACGGGTTCGTTTGAGGCCATTAGAGTTGGATAATTTATGAGGTTGTACCCTTTAATGTTTACTGGTACTAAGGTTGAGAAAGATCCTCAAAGTTTTATTGATGACATAGAGAAGATATTTTAGGTTACGTATGTTTCAAAGGTTGAAGGTGTAGAGTTTGAAGCCTACCAATTGAAGGATGTGGCATACCAGTGGTACAAAAAGTGGGAATAGTTGAGAGGAAAAGATGCTAGTTTTGTCTTATGGGATGATTTCTCTAGTACATTTCTAGATTGCCTCTTTTCTTAGGAGTAGAGGAAGGCGAAGGTGGAAGAATTTGTTAACTCAAAACAAGGAAGAATGACAGTCAAGGAGTATGCCTTGAAATTTCATTAGTTGTCCCGGTATGCTCCTGAGTTGGTATCTAGCATGAGAGTCAGGATGAGATCGTTGCCTATGTTGTTAGCAAGTAAAGGATGAGTATCAATGACCAGGTAATTTGATTCAGAGGTTGCCTGTTCTTAAGTGGAAATAGGAACATATTACCATAGATTTTTTAGGGGTTTCCTCACACTTCCTGTAGATCGTATGGTATTTGGGTCATTGTAAACCGTTTAACCAAGTCACCATATTTTATTCCTATTCAGATGTCCTTTAGTGTTAAGAGGTTAGCCCATATCTATATTTAGGAGATAGTCCATCTGAATGGTGCGCCCATTTCTATTATTTCAGACCGAGGTTTTATGTTCAATTCTAGATTTTGGAGAGCATTGTTGGAGGAGTTGGGCACTTAGGTGGATATTTGTATTCCTTCTCATCCACAGATATATGGTTAGTTGGAGCAGACTATTCTGGTTCTTGAGGACACGATCTAAGCCTGTTTTATGGATTTTAGAGGCCCTTGGGAACAACACTTAGCTTTGGAATACTGAGATGGCTTCTTTGGAGGCTTTGTAAGGTAGGAGATATTGTTCTCTGGTTGGATGGTTTAAGACTTCCGAGGTCAGGCCCCAGGGTACTGATTTGCTTTAGGAGTCAGGGTGATTAAGGATAGGTTGAGTGTAGCTTAGAGTAGGTAGAAGGCTTATGCAAACCATAGGCTTTGTATTTTGAGATTTGGAGTTGGGGATCGGTTATTCCTCTATGTGTTACCCATGAAGGGTATGATGAGGCTCGGAAGGAAGGGCAAGCTCAACCCTAGATATATTGGACCTCTTGAGATTCTTTGTACAGTTGGTAAGGTGTATTAAGAGCTTAATTTGCCTCTTGACTTTTCTATTTTTCATCCAGTTTTCAATATTTTTATATTATGGTGATATGTTCCTGATCCGTATCATATGTTCAGATAATACTCAGTCTAGTTGGATGAGCGTTTGACCATTGTAAAGGAGTCAGTGATCCTTTTGTCTAGTGATGTCAATCGATCGTGTAATAAGGAGATTCCTGTAGTGAAGTTTCTATGGATCCACCACCTAGTGGAGGAGGTTACTTGGGAGATCGAGAGCGAGATACAAACCTAGAATTCTCACTTGTTTGAGACTTTTAGTATATCCTAATCCTTAATTTTTGCGGATAAAAGTTCCTTTTGCAGTGGATATTGTTTTGACCTTCAAGGTCATTTTCATAGTTCCACTTATTGTTACTCTTAGAGCCTTTATATAGCTTTCCCAAGTTATTTATGACTTGCTGGAGTTGATATTTTAGTTATCGGGCAGATCATTTGGTTTTTAGAGACAATTCTCTATTTTGAAGTCTGTGTTGGTTCCAAATGGCCACTGGGCAAGAGATTTAATAAAATGACCTCTTATGCAAATTCTAACAGTGCTAGTAACTCTGAAATATCAGTTATAGGCTAGGTGGACTTTTGGTTTGGGTGCTAAGATACCCGATTTTATTTTGACCTATTGATCAAAAAGTTATGAAAATAAAATATGGTTGGACCTACATTTTTTCAAAACGACCTCAGATAGAAAATCTGATTGTGCCATTGAGTTTGAAACATCAAATTTTGTATAGTTACATAGTTCATTTGTATTTATAGGATTCCGAATGAATCTCGAGGACTTGCCATAAACTTGGAAGATTTTTTAAGTTTCAGATGTCATCTGGTGCAGTTACTATCGCAAGCCAAGGTCCGTGATCATAGTACTCTTGGCAGGACAGTTGGTTCCATTGAGGGAAGAGGTGTTATAATCATAACACTTTGTGCAATAACCAAGATTATGCAATCGCGAGTCGGGGTCTTCAATAGCGGTTTCGAAGTGCCTGGTATGGGTATAAATAGACCCATATAAGGTGTTACGATCACAAAACATTGTCCAATGACAAAGATCGTATGATCACGGGTCTGGATCTGCATTAGCTAGTCCCGATTACCTAGTATGGGTATAAATAGACCCCTATGTCCTAAATTCAGCCATTTCTTACCAATTTCTTTAGAGGGAAAACCCTAAAGAGTGAGATATCTTAAAATTGAGATTGTGGGTGACTTGCGATCTTGATTAACATTTATTTTCGCGATTATCTTCCAATTTGAGGTATGAATTTTACCTTTTCTTGGTGGGTTTTTATTGAATTCTAGACTGAACTACAAAACCTTGAGGGCTTAATTTTAGCCGTAATATGTCTTAGATTTCAACCATTTTTAGGGTAATAGTTCCTTGAGAACGTAAGAATGTTCGGTTGGTTTCAAAAATGTGATTTTCGTCATTAGGACCCATATGGGTTTTTTTTTTTGTAATTTTTGAACCCGTAACACAATGGTGAAATATGGATATCGTTATTCTCATATTGATGAGTCGAATGTGTTTTTGATAGCTTGGAACCTTGAGGAGGCTTCTCAAAAGGAAAAAATGTGGTGGCTTAGCATTTCGTTGAGCTTTCTTCGGCGTTGAGGTAGGCTAGGTTTATCCCTTGTTAGATTGAGATATTTCATAGTATTCTTATTATATAATGTTACATTTGGGATGGGTTTTAGGTGTTGGATTTATGAAATGCAAGACTTGTGTTTGTTGGACGATTTAGGCCATTTTGAAACCTTAGAGTTTAGCACTTAGCTTTTTTCCTTATGCTTGTGGAAAATTGGACTTCATTTCTTATGTTTAGTTTGACAATTCCTTAGATCACTAAATATTAAGTAAAAATTCTCTAGTTACTCATTCTTAGGGTAAGTTGGTCTTAGTTTTTTACACTAACGAAGGTTGCCTTAGTTCCATTTGACTTAGTGTAAGCGCTTGAGAAGAATCTCTATCTTAGGTCTATTTATTGATTGTTTAAAATCTATGAGTGGATCTAGATACCTTAGCCTAGATTGGCGTAGAACTTGAATTAGAATGTAATTTGGGGATTTAGAAGTGGGTTCTTTGACGAACCTTAAGCAAAGTTGGATGTTAGTTCTCTTAAAATACTTACACATTTATTGAATACCTAGAGAATTCCCTTTTGAGTCAATATTGAGAAATATTGATACTTGATGATTAAGTTGGTTAATGTGAGGGTTGGTGCCTATTAATTTACCTATTATTTATGCATTTTGATGATACTATTTATGATATTAGCTATACATATTTATACCTGGTTTGAGTCCGGAGGATTATTAGGACATTATTGATTATTTAACGAATCAAGTTCGTCTATTGATTATTTTTATTAGTTCAAGTCTAGCTATTCATTATTTATCGATTCAAGTTTGGATATTGATTATATTTACCCGTTCGATTCAAGCTATTGATTATTTGCCGATTAAAGTTTGGCTATTAATTATATTTACCGATTCTAGTCTGGATATGCACATTATGCTATGATGGCATACTTTTTATGATTAATGACATCAGGGTGTGAGATTTAGAGTAGCAATTTCTCTATGTCAGAAAATCTAACGCCCCAAGTCTGTACCCCAAACGCTACACGGTGCTCATAATCCCGATGGACCATAAGCTAACCCATGACTGGTACCTACTGTAATAATTGAATAACAATAATACAAAAATATGTGGAAATTAGCCAGAAAACTCGCCATAAGGTTCAACACTATAAATTTATACTGAATATGGTATCATAATACCAAAACTGAACATAAATACTGAAAATTGAACAACTGTTTAAAAATACTCTAGTATGAAAAGCCTCTATACTATCTGGAATGTGGAGTTGATGGGACAAGTCCCCAACTCACTCTGACTACTGAAATAAACTGAAATTCTAAAATAATAATCATGTCCTTAAACTATGAGGACTCACCACTAACTCTGTCTGCTGAAGATCTGAACTTCTAATGGTGCTCGGGAGCCCATACGTCTAAACCTATGATATAAGACATCATAGCACAAAAGAAAAACATGCGTCAATACTTTGAATGTACTGGTATGGTCAGTGAGGTAGGCTGAAATGCATAGTTCATATGCATGAACAATACTAACTGAATATCACAAGTATGACTAAATTAGAGTATATGCATGAATATGTAAACTGTACTGAGTTCGTAATAACATTGAATACATGATTACTGGTAAATGAATGACCGTATCTGACAGTCTTGATTTTGTGGAACTATACTGAATTATGTACTGAGCTGAGTGACTATATCTGTCAGTCCCAAATTTGTTGAACTGAATTGAGTTCCATACTGAGACAGAATCTAAAACTGAGTCTGTGGGAAGTAATCATCTAACTGACATGCCCCTTCTCTAATTGATTTGGGGTCCAACCTGTATCCCTAATTGGAAGGGTGTCAATACCATGCCATGGGTAAGTACAAGTGCTAAATCACCCTCATCTGGCAGGTACACTGAATGAGAATAGTGGTACCCTCAACTGGCAGGTAGATCACCTCATCAACCCACAACTGGCAGGTTGATGTCTCAACCTACGCTGGCTATGTAGTTTTGAAATGCAGAGGCTGCTTCTAAGAATTTCACCCTCTACTGGCAGGTGAGTCCCCATCCTTGGGTCTACTCGGTGTTGAATCCTAGTACTAATTTAATAGACACTATATTGAATTCTAAATTGCACTGTTACTAATCGTACTGTATAACTGAACTAACCTAATTTTACTGAACTGAGCTGGACTAATTCTAAGTTTGCTGAGTTTTCCTACGTTCTGTAACTAACGGAATTCTACTAATCGAGACATAACTGATTATACTTTGGGACTGACCATAGATCTAGACAAGCGCTAAATTGTCGGGTATTAAATACCCACAGGACTCAATAGCATAAACTTAAAAGACATGACATAATCTTTTGACATGGTATCTAACTACTTAGTCATCATTCATTCATTTGGGCATTCAAGTAACCACTTGCATGACATGAACTTGCATACATGCTAACATGATATAATTTTACTATTCAACTTACATGGACAATTCATCAAACAATTGTGGGGCACAATATGTACACATAATACTAACTCACCATGTAAGCATCATAATTCAATTCCAATTACACAATTCGAAGAGTTTCAACATGGATTCACATGAAAAAGCATAAATATCAATTAACTCTACATGAATCTTTCAATAAATCATGAATACATATTAATTCAAATCAGGGAAATCATGAAATCACTCTACATGAACGTTAAAAGAGTTTCTTGGACTCCAAGGGTGGAAGGAACCCTTGGATGAACACTTCACAAGCCTTAGTTGGTGAATTATAGAAAATTAACGGTTGAATATTGAGCCTTGAATTTGAATTTAATTCACCAAGGGTTTTTGTTCTTGAGAAATATGTGAAAGAATGAATATAACTTGCTAAAAGAGGGCTAAATTTCGTGTTATAGGGGCTGAAGTGCATGGAAAAAAGACTTAATTAACCCTAAGGACATGGATTTTAAATAACTATAAACTAAACCATCGATGTGTAGGCCGACACACCACATTATTGGTATCTATGTGATAGCCAATGTTCCAATTCGAGTCAGCATTGGTTCACTGGAATTAGACGCTGGGAGCTGTGGAAACATTTATCAATGCGATAGTCGATGCGACACGTCAAGATTGTATTGATTCACTGGTTTAGGATTTCGAAGTTGCTTCAAACGAAGTCTAAAAAATCCTAAACATTTAATGATCATAAAGGTTGCGAAATAAGATTTTCAATTTTTGAAGGCTAAAATAATACTAAGTCTGAATACTTAGCTAGAATTTTCTAAGCCTGGGACCCCTTAAAAATCTTAAAGGACTAAATTCAACTAAGAATTTTTTGGGCTCTTATAATATCTCCCCCTTGGAACATTGTCCTCGAATGAGATTGACTAAGCTAAGAATACTGGTAGACTAAACTTACTTACTGAACATGAACACCTGAAATATGATTATCTGATTGTCATTACTAACATACTCAATTTCATACTAAATATGCATATCTGATACATAAGTACATGATTAAACTGACTCTTAAACATATGACTGAATATGCAATGGCAACTTATACCAAGTTCATAATGGAAAATCTGAGCATAAAACTGAATAAGCTTAAGGAAGATTATTACCTTGAGTTAAATCTGAGTTTGCGGAGAAGCTGTAAGGATACTTGGTCCATATATCTACTTCTGCTTCCCAAGTAGCTCCCATAATGGCCCAATATCGATCTCGAGATCCTTTCTGCGAACATCTGTGCACAATTTCTATCAGCTCTAAGATTTCTTAAGCCTTTCCTTGATCAGCCAAACTTTTTCTAAGGTATCAAATACCAAGTACGGCCTTAACACTGCAACCTCATCCACTTTAAACCAACCAATGGGAGATCTATACCTTCTCTTATAAAGAGCCTCAAATAAAGCCATTTGAATACTAGAATAATAGCTGTTGTTGTATGCGAACTCAATTAAAGGCAAGTGGTCATCCCAACTACCTTTATAATATATCGCACATACTTGAAGCATATTATTTAAAGTCTAAATGGTCCTTTCTGCTTGACTATCTGTCTAAGAGTGAAAGCTGTACTGAGGTAAAATCGGGTACCAAGACCCTTTTGGAATGCTTCCCAGAAGTTAGAGGTAAACTGAGTACCTCTATCTAAGATGATGGACAATGGAACACCGTGCAATTTGACCAACTCCTTGATATAGAGTTTGGCATAATCCTTGGCTGAGTAATTGGTATAAACTTATAGGAAATAAGATAATTTGATCATTCGGTCTACAATGACCCAAACTAAATCATGCTAATGACGAGTATGAGGAAAACCTATCACAAAGTCCATGTTAACTTCTTCCCATTTCTAGGTGGGAATGCTGAACTCTTGCATGGACCCACTAGGCTTCTGATGCTTAATCTTAACTTTGTTACATGTCAAGCACTTACCGATAAACTTTGCAATACCACTCTTCATCCCACCCCACCAATAGATCTCCCAAAAATCACAGTACATCTTAGTGGCCCCTGGATGAATAGAGTAGCGCGCACCATGCACTTCTACAAGAATTTGCTACCTTAAGTAATCTACACCAGACACACAGAGTCGACCCTGATAATACAAAAAACTATCTCCCCCTTGGAAGAAAACCTCTACCTTCTGATCTTTGACCAATTCTTTCAACTTGACTAGACTGGGATCTCTATCCTTTTTTTCCTTCACTTCAAAAATTAGGGATGATTCTTAACTACTCTGAACCCATACGCTACCTTCTACTGAATCGAACAAATGGATACCTAGTCGGTCTAGCTGATGAACTTCCTGAGCTAACTTTTTCTTACTGTCATCGATATAAGCAATACTACCCGTAGACATTCTACTGAGAGTGTTGGCATCTACATTGGCCTTGCCCGAATGATACAGGACACTCAGGTCATAGTCTTTCAATAACTCCAACCATCTTCTCTGATGAAGGTTTAGGTATTTCTAAGAGAATACATACTGCAGGATCTTTTTGTCTGTAAACACATCCAAATGAACTCCAAACAACTAGTGCCTCCAAATATTTAAGGCAAACACTACTGCTTCAAGCTAAAGATCATGTATAGGATAGTTCTTCTTATGGGGTTTAAGTTGCCTAGAGGCATAGGCTATGACATTACTTCTTTGCATCAGAACACACCCTAAGACAACTCTGGAGGAATCACCATACACCAAAAAACCATCTAAACAATCTAGTAAGGTTAAAACAAGAGTTGTAGTGAGTTAAGTCTTCAACTCCTGAAAACTCTTCTCACAAGAATCTAACCACTAGAATTTGACTTTCTTCTAAGTCAATCTAGACAAAAGGAATGCAATAGACAAAAATCTCTCAATGAACCATTGGTAATAGCTTGCCAAACCTAAGAGACTTTTGTTATTTGATGGATAGATAGTCCTTGGCTAGTTTCTCACTACTTCGATCTTTTAAGGATCAAATCTAATGCCATCATCGAAAATTATATGGCTGAGGAAAGCTACTGACCATAGCCAAAATTCACACTTATTGAATTTGGCCAATAACTGATAATTTCTTAGAGTCTGTAATACTATTATGAGATGGTATACATGATCATGTTCACTGCAGGAGTAGATAAGAATTTCATCTATGAAGACTATGACGAATATTTCTAAGTACTTCTTGAACACATGGTTCATTAAGTTCATGAAGGCTTCTAGAGGATTGGTAAGAACAAAGGACATGACTAAGAATTCGAAGTGACATTACCAAATTTTGAAAGCTATTTTTGGGATGTCACACTCCCTGACTCTGAGTTGGTGATAGCCTGATCTAAGGTCTATCTTAGAGAAGTAACTAGTACCCTGAAGTTGGTCAAAAAAGTCATTGATTCTGGGTAGTGGATACTTATACTTTGCCATGACCTTATTTACCTGATAATAGTCAATACACATTATGAGAGAACTGTCTTTCTTATGCATGAATAAAACTGGTGCGCCCTATGGGGACATACTAGGTCTGATGAATCCATTCTCTAGGAGATCTTTTAAATTCTCTTTTAATTCTCTAAATTTTCCTAGACCCTTTCTATATGGTGGAATAGATATGGGCTAAGTATCTTGAATGAAGATCGATTTCAAAATTAATTTCCCTTTCGGGAGAAACTCCAGAAAGATCATCGGGAAACACATCTGGGAATTCACATGCTACTGACACTGTCTCAAGAGTAAGGGTTTCCAAACTAGAGTCCTGGACTCGAATAGATGGTAGACACATCCCTTAGCTATTATTTTTCTTGCCAAAGGATAAGAGATAAGCTGACCCCCAAGTGCTAAAGTACTACCCCTCCACTTTAGGACGGGTTCATTTGGAAACTAAAAATGGACAATTTTATTTCTATAGTCGACTAAGGCATAGAAGGTATGAAGCCAATCAATGTTGAGAATGATATCAAAATCAGTCATCTCCAATTTGACTAAGTTTGCTGAAGTGATTTTCTGAGATATAATAACTGGGAAGTTCCTATATACCTATCTGGCTATGATGGATTTACCCACTAGAGGTAGAGACTGAGAAAGGCTCTACTAGAATTTTGGGACTGACTCCAAAATCAACTACTTTACATTAAGTAACAAAGGACTAAGAAACTCCTGGATCTAACAAAGCATAAACATGTAAATAGAAAACTTGTAATGCACCATTGAAAACATCAGGAGAACTTTCTTGATCCTTTTAGGACTAAAGAGCATAGTGTCTATTTGGTTGCTACCCACCGGTTGTACTAGAAGTGGCACCCTGCTAATGCGGGCGACCAAACTGAGCTGGGGGATGGTTATTCTAACCTTGAGAACCTGACTGAGGATGATATCTAACCCTATGGCTTGGCTTACCATATCTGAAACATGCATCGCCACCCGCTCTGCAGATACCCTGGTAGTTTCTGCCATATTTCTGACAAAGGGGATTAGTTTGGGCACTGCTAACACTTTTCTAGGGTTTAGGTCTTGGTTCCCTATCCCTATTCACATCTCTGTATTTTGGCACAAAAGAACTGGCTGAGGAAAGATTTAGGACTGAAGATTTCGGGCTGAACTAAGAACGATCCCCCCGCTGATTTACGCTAAGTAAATATGAAACTACTTATTCTCGCTATCTTTCTCTGCCTCTCCTTCTCTTTATTCTTAGCCTCCTCTATCTGCTGAGCATGGACCATAATCTTGGATATGTTCATCTACTTAATAAGTATTGCAGTCCTACACTCCTTGACCATGCTGCTAGACACCCCTGATGAAAACTTACTTATTCAGGATCTACTATCTGCCACCACATAAGGATTATATCTAGATAATTGAGTAAAATTGAGAGAATACTATTTCACTGTCATATTTCCCTACTTTAGACTGATAAATTCCAGAACCTTTGCTTTCTTCAAAGCCAGTGGGAAGAACCGATCTATAAAAGAAGTGGAAAATGCCTCCCACTCTATGGGCCCTGCATCTACAACCCTCTTTGCTTTCCACTATTTAATCCATGAGTAAGCCACATCCTACAATATATATGTGGCCAACTCTTCACTCTCAACCATGATCACCCCTATAATATCAGTAACCTTCTGCACCTGATCAAGAAATTCCTGAGGGTCCTTATCTAACTTTGATCCGATAAACAATGGAGGGTTCATTCGAGTGAATTCTTGAATCTTAGAAGAAATTATATTAGACACTAGGTTGGCTAGAACGATAGTTGGGAGTTCATTCTGGGCTGCCATAAATTGATCTAGGGTGGTAAAGGCTACTTTAAACTCAGCGTGGGAGACGTGTTCATCCAGTGGATCTGGTTGGACGGGCTGGGGTTCTGGCTAATCTCCTGTTTCTCTTCTCTTAGTCCTTTTTAGAGGCATATTTTTGTAAATGGAAGAGAAAAAATTAGACTGAGAGTTTAAGTAGAGATCATGGTCACTTGCACGACATGAATACTGAAAGAAGGGAAACCTTCCTAAAACACCTCGTAGCATCTTGCCCATAAGTGTTGCGTGCAATTCACCCATGCCCAAGACTCTACTAGATGCGGCTCTTAGACTTTCTAGGACTCTGTTGAACCTTAGGATCTAATACTAAGTTGGTAATGCCCCGAGTCTGTACCCCAGATGCTACACGGTGCTCAAAACCCCAAAGGACCACAATCTAACCCATGACTGGTACCTGCTGTAATGACTGAATAACAATAATACGGAAATATGGAGAAATTAGGCAAAAATTAGCCATAAGGTTCAATACTATAAATTAATACTGAATATGGTATCACAATACCAAAACTAAACATAAATATTAAAAATTAAACAATTGTCTGAAAATACTCTAGTCTGAAAAGCCTCTAAACTATCTGGAATATGGATTGATGGGACAAGTCCCTAATTAACTCCGACTACTAAAATAAATTAAAATGCTCAACTAATAATCATGTCCTCAAACTATTAGGATTTACCACAAACTCTGACTACTGAAGATTTGAACTGCTAAGGGTGCTCAGGAGCCCATGCATCTAAACTTATGATATAAGACATCATAGCTCAAAAGAAAAGCATACATCAATACTTTGAATGTACTGGTATTCTTAGTAAGGTAGACTAAAATGCATGGGTTCATATGCATGAACAGTACTAACTGAATATCATGAGTATGTCTAATTGAGAATACATGCATGCATATGTATATTGTACTGAGATCGTAATAACATTGAATGCTAGATTACTGGTATATGAATGACTGTATCTGACAGTCTTGATTCTGTGGAACTATACTGAATTTCATACTGATCTGAGTGACTATGTCTGACAGTCCTGAATCTACGAAACTAAACTGAGTTCAATACTAAGACTGAATCTGAAATTGAGACTGTGGGAAGTAATCATCTAACCGATATGACCCTTCTCTAACTGATTTGGGATTCAACCTGTAACCCTATTTAGAAGGGTATCAATATCATTCCACGGGTAAGAAAAAGTGTTAAGTCGCCTTTATCTGGCAGATACTCTGAATGAGAATGGTGGTACCCTCAACTGGAACGTAGATTACCTCATCAACCCTGAACTGGCAGATTGATGTCTCAAGCTGCACTGGCTACATAGTTTTGGAATGCAAGGACTTCTTCTAAGGATATCACCCTCTACTGGTAGGTGAGTCCCTATCCTTGGGTCTACTCGGTATTAAATCCTACTCCCAACTGAATAGACACTGGAATTCTAAACTGTACTAGGCTACACTGAATTGTTATTGATCATACTGTATAACAGAACTGAACTGAGATGGACTGATTTTGAGTTCACTGAGTTTTCCTACATTCTGTAACTGACTAAATTTTACTGATCGAGACATGACTGATTATACTCTGTGACTGACCATGGGTCTAAACAAGCAGCTAAATTATTAGGTATTAAATACCCCCAGGACTCAATAGCATAAACTTAAAAGACATAGCATAATCCTGAGACATGTTAACTAACTACTTAGTCATCATTCATTCATTTGGGCATTCAAGCAAACACTTGCATGACATGAACTTGCATACATGCTAACATGATATAATTTCACTATTCAATTCACATGGATAATTCATCAAACACTTGTGGGGCAGAATATGTATACATAATACTAACACAACATGTAGGCATCATGATTCAATTCCAATTACATAAATCCAAGAGTTTTAATATGGATTCACATGAAAAATCACACATATCAATTAACTCAACATGAATCTTACAATAAATCATGAATACACTTTAATTCAAATCATAAAAATCATGAAATCACTATGCATGAACTTTAAAAGAGGTTCTTGGACCTGAGGATGCGACTTTTAAATGACTGTAAATTGAAACATCGACTCACAGGCTGACGTGCCATGTCATTGGCATCGATGCGATAGCCAATGCACCGCATTGAGTTCACGTCAGTTCATTGGAATTGGACGCTGGGAGCTGGGGAAAATATTTATAAATGCAATAGTCAACGTGACACATCAAGATTGTGTTGATTCAATGGTTTAGGATTCCAAAGGTGCTTTAAATAAAGTCCAAAAAATCCAAAACTTGCCCGGGAACACCAATTAACATTCTTGATCATGAATTAACTCAAATATCAATATTTAAAGGACGTAAATGTTGCCAAATAAGATTTCCAACTCTACAAGGCTAAAATAACACTAATTATGAATACTTAGCTAGAATTTTCTAAGCCTCAGATCCCTTAACAAGCTTAAAGGACTGAATTAAGCTAAGAATTTTCTAAGCCTCAGATCCCTTAACAAGCTTGGAAAATTATACTTAATTGATAAATAATGATTAGTGGATATATGATGACTAGCTGATAACTGAATCAGTGATAGAAGATGAATTGTTGATTAATGGTGACTAGTGTATCATGATTATAAGATGTCTATATTATGGTAAAATTATAAAATGATGGTTAAATAAAGATGAAGGTTAGTTAAAACATTATGGAATTGAATTATTATATCTTGATTGTACTCTTAGGGCATCTGGTGGTTTGTGATGAGTTATTTACTTTTTCGCACTAATTGGCGTATGGGAGCCAATTTTATAGTTATAATTGTATTTGTTGATGCTTTATGTTATGTTGTTATTCTGATTTGTTTTGTTATCTATGCTCAATAATAGAAAAGCTATTTTAAGTTTCTCTATGCCTTAACTTAGTTATGTTATCTTGCATTTTATCACACTTATATCATGATATATCTCAGTTGGCCAAAAATACCTACTGAGTATCCATTGTGTTGGACTCATAATACATTTCTGTACTTTTTTGGTGTAGGTACGAGTACTATATGTCACCATTGATTGTTGGTCGCGTTGTGTTATTTTTTTCATATATAGGCTGAGCTCTTAATGTTGGAGTAACCTAGTTCATTCAATCTTTTGATATTCAGTCTTTAGTTATAGAGGTAGATGTTGTTGACTATTCTAAGTCTTTGTGTTGTATGATTATTAGATGCTCTTTTACTGGCTCTACTAGATCATGGGATGGTATCTTGTATTGACTGTTTCCTTATTTTTTTGCTCTTTGCTTATTTATAAGTTTTTTCTCCATTTTCATCTATGATTGGGCCTTTTCCATAATGTTAACCCATTGAATTTAGATCCATGGTTTGGTTTGGATTACCTACTAGCGGGATAGAGTAGGTGCCATCATGACTTATACATCGGGTCATGACATTACTTATTTGACCAGCTTTAGGGAGAAGAAATATTCTCTAAGATTGATTTTAGGTATGTTACCAACTGCTTTGGATTCGGGCTGAGGATATCCCGAAGACAACCTTTAGGACCTGTTATTATCCTTATGAGTTCCTAGTGATGTGTTTTTGGTTCTCTAACACCCCAGAAGTTTATATGGATCTAATGAACTACGTATCCAAGCCTTATTTGGATTCATTCGTGATTGTATACATCGACGACATCCTTGTGTATTTGAGGAGTAGAGAAAAGCATGTGCTATATTTGAGGATTGTTCTTCAAACTTTGAGAGATCATGTCCTTGATGTGCTATAGAAATATAGCACTTTCAGTGCTTAAAACAAGGAAAATATGGAAGTTTCAGAGATTATTTTGTTAGATATGATGCATTTTGGGTATGTTTTGCAGGAAATCATGTTTTGGATGCTAAGTTCATGAAAAAGGTGAAAAAGATGTCTTTAGCTAATTTTTGGAGCAATTATGGATGTTTGGGAAACTTTCCAGCTTGTTTGTGATCAAAGCATGTTCGAGAATTAAAGAAGAGCTGAAAAGATTACTATCAACACTTGCTAAGTCAACCTACGAGTAACATGTAGGACCTGTGGAATGCAAGTAGGAAAATCAAGTGCAAGAAGTCCAAAATCCCGAGAACTGAACTTGCAGGATGTTTTCATCCTCTACCTGGGACCTATACCTAGACCAAGTGTCAGGACCGTAGGTACTACCTGTGCCCAAGGTCAGAGCGCAGGTACAAATGACATGTGGCCACCGACCCTTTTTTATCATATTTTCTTTGGGCTTTGGATTTAGTCTTTCCTCGTGTACGACAAATACCTTTTATGTGTTTCTAGAAGTAGTTATGCACTTTTGATACTAATAAACATATTTTGATTTCAAGATCTGATTTTGATCATGGGATTCCCTTATATTAACTTTGGTTGATTAATTCAGTTACGGTTTTGGCTTCATCTTATTATTATGATTTCATCTATGCTTTCAACCATGAATGTTGTTGATTACTTCATAAGAATGAGCAGCTAAAAACACATAGCTAGGGTTGTGTATACATTGCGGATTGACAATGTAGGGGAAGTGCAATTGTTGAATATAACTAATACCTATGGCATGTATTGCATTATCTTCACTATCATAGATTTCTTAGCGGTGGCCAATAATAAGATCCTACCTAGATTATTGCTACTTACTCCAAAAGATGAGTAATGACAAGGAAAATATGATGATAATAATAATTTGGATTTTAGCTATCGATCCATGCTACTAAGTATTATCTACGTAAGATGGTTAGAGTTCATCTAATAACTAGAGACTCAAAACATAAAAGTTACATGGGTAAAGATAAGGGTTAGTAATGCAACATCTTGAGACTCAAAAGTAAAAGGGTGAAATTTGTCTACTAATCCAAAAGAATGTAGATGATACATAATTTATCGATTCTGCATGCAAGGTATCAGGTTGGTTCAACATAGAACGATAAGCCTGTGGAGTATAGAAACTAGGGGGAACAAAATCCTTATGTACACCAATACCGATTACAACCGAATTGGTATTTTCTCCTTGCACAACTTTCCTATTCAAATCCCCTAATTTACTTTTCTAGTATTTGTCCATTGATTACAATATCTGATATCCAACAGTACACGTATTTCTTTGGAATTCTATCCCAACCAATGTTGGGTTACTATATTTGACAACGACCACAATCATCTTTGGAGTGAAGGTGCAGCTTGGGAGTTAGAAAATTTTGGCGCCATTGCCGCGGAATATGGTGTTGAATTGTGATTTGAAGTTGTTGTAGTTCTTAGGTCTTTTTTTTGTTCTTAGTTGGTTATACGATGATGTATTCCTAGCTCACGGAGTAGATGAAATCCCTTACTCCCACTAAATCCTATCCATAGAGGATTGTACAAACACCTAGTAGGATGACGGAGCCAAAGGGAGACATTCTTCCATCGTAATACTATGCCTTTCCCTCCTCCTGAAGTAGTTAAGGATATTATTGAGCAACAGAAGGAGGCGCTCTTAGCTCTAAATGAAAACTAGAGGAGGGAAGCAGAAGACTCAATGGATAGTTCAGGTGGCAGATTTAGTTGTGTAGAGATAGGAAGTAGAGCGCCGAGAAGTATTCGGTGAAAATAAGAATAGTGTTTGAGGAGGCTAAGCCCATGTGATCTCAACATACCAGTTGCTACAACCATTTAGGATGATAAAGAGGATCTGGGGTATGTTGAGTCAACAAAGACTAGTGCTATTATTCCTTCTTTTTGCCCTTGGCATTTAGTTTAATATATCGAGTGATATGATCTAGCTATTATACATGTATGGTGTGTTTGCAGTGTTACCTATAGATAACTCAAACATGCATCTAGAGAAGAGAGGTTGTTCCCTTTCTCGCTTACAAGAGAAACATCTTGCAGGAATATCAATCACTACATAGAATGAGTTGCACAAATAATTTTTGAACCGATTCTATCATTCATCCAGGATGTTGAAGTTTAAGGATGAGATCTATAATTTCAGGCAGCTATAGTCTGAGTTCGTGTATGAGGTTTGGTTCATGTTCAAGAAAGAGCTGAGTATGCTGCCCAACCATCAAATTTCAGGGACCAACTTATTGCAATTATTATATATAGCACCATTAGTTACAGATCTATGATAGACACAATCTTTGGAGGAGCTTTCATGAGTTTACGCCATGAGGAAGCTAGCTTATGATATTTTAGATTATATCTCTCTCACTAACCGAGGGTGGCAAACTCCGGAGGAAAAGAGAAGTTCTGGTACTTACGCCACTAGAGCTTTTGGTGACAAGAGAGTAGCTGATGACTCTATAGTGCAAGAGATTGCGCTACTGGGCACTGATCTTGGGTTGTTGCAAAGCAGTTCGTGATCATGAATTCTAAAAAACATTATGCAGTAGGAGCACATGGTGAAACTTTAAGATTTTATGACTCTGCATAATAAGTAACACGACCTGAACTAGGTCTTATCATGTCGGGTATCTCAAGTCCAATCGAGATAGGAGACCACCCTCGATACACAACTATCACCGCCCTGCACCCTATGTCTAATGAATTCTAAATATATGACAAGATAATATGATGATACATCAAATACATTAATTAATGTCTATAATCATAAACCAACAACCTCAATTAAATATCCAACTAGTGTCAAACCCAATGCCAATATGAATACCAAGGCTGACACCAATACCAACACCGCCGATGCCCATAGTTGTCTGACAAAGCCTCTATGCAAAATCTATAGCATCTAGTTTGGACAAGCTCCCAACCATAGACAAAACCAAACCAAAATAATAATAAAAATAGAAGAAGTCTAAAGCATGAAATGAAGCCTTCCAGAGTATGAGAGCTCACCACTTTAGTCTGACTAAAAGTTGTCCCTGAATCCACGTCACTGAGTAGGAGGAATGGTAGTATGGCCGGTTCTTACATCGCGTAGGGATATAACACTCGAAGACAGTTAGCGGAGTGAACGCTAGGACGTACTCATGGATAAGATAAAATAATAATAGTAATTCAAAATCAAAGTAAATAACCATATGCTATCATAGAGCTACATATCTATATATCGTGCTGGGAAAGGGAACAGGGTTTAGGATTCATTTAAAACCTTAACATGGGCTAAGTAGCTTGACCATTATAAAACCTCCCATGGGCTATATGGGTTTAGCTCACCTTGTTGAAAGGACCCCAGTGCATGTTAGCCGCACGACCAGTGAAAAGATCCTGAGATGACTAGTACATCTCCCAAAATATAAGGTATGACCTCATGTACATAGTCACCAAGACCACCCTCACATCGGCAAATGTGACTTTCCACTATCGGTTCCCCCAGGACCCCCACCTTCCAAGGTTTTTCTACTCGACCCTCTTTAAGCGCAATGAAAATTTTTACACATAACCAAACCATTTACAAAGGATATTTTTCCTTATTCATTAACCATTGGTATCGTCATAAAAAAATCATAGCTTGCAAGTATATCCTTTTAATCCAAACAAAAACCATTAAACAAACTTGACTCCCATGTTTCCAATTGGATCAAAACCATCGACATCAAGGCCGTTCAAAACCATAAAACCAACTAAACCCATTTAAGTGGAAATGAAAAGATTTAAAGAATATCCAGACTATGTGACAAAACCATTCTAATTGGTATTTTAACAAACAGGTTGAGAGTTTGGGAAAATATAAAGCACTACTAAATCCATTTAGCATAACCATGCATTCTGCAATATCAAAATTATATTAAAAGAATGAAAGAAACATCATTAAACAATGAGAAATATTAATCAACCATGAACATCAAAATTCCACAACCATTATTTGAAACCACAACAAAATCATGAAACTCATACAATAAAACATATACACTTTGTAAAAAATAATGAGCGAAGAGTAACATGCCTTAGACATAAAGGAAGACTAAGAGAAACCACCATTGAAAGCCTTGATTGATTATCTTGAAGAAACCCTACCAATTTTCTTGAGAGAGTGTTGATAGAGATGACTACTCCACCTCCACACCAAGAGATGACTTCTCCATCTCCTGCACAACCACACCACCATCCTTAGAATCCGAGATGTGAACTCCAAGGTTAGCCAAATGATGGATATCTTTTACCAACTCTCGCTTCCCTTCATCCATATGAGTTAGACTTCCAATAGATAACCTGCTAAGAGCATCAACAAGCATATTAGCATTACCTACATGGTAGTGAAGACTTATGTCATAGTCTTTGGGAAGCTCAAACCATCTCCTTTACCTGAGGTTGAGATCTTTTTGAATAAACATATATTGCAGGCTCTTATAATCAAAAAATATATGAATATTAATGCTAGATTTTTAATGCAAGTACCACAACCAATAATTCTAAGTCATGAGTTGGATAATTCATCTCATGCACCTTCAATTGTCTAGAGGCATAAGTTATCACCTTACTATGCTGCATCAAAATGCAACCAAGACCCACATGGGACGCATCAAAATAGACTTAAAAACATCAATTCCTTCGAGCAAAATCAAGAATAGAGACAAAGTTAGGTTATCCTTCAACTTCTCAAAACTATATTAACAAGTGTTAGACCATAAGAACTTTACCTCCCTCTGAGTTAACTTAGTCAATGGGGCAACTATAGAATAAAAACACTACAAAAACCTCTTATTATAACCAACTAAACCCAAGAAGATCTGAATATCAGTTGGAGTCATTAGTCTAGGCAACCTCTTAACTACTGCAACTTTCTGTGGACCCACCATGATCCATTCACTAGAAATTACCTAACCTAGAAAAGTGAAAGAGTTCAACCACAACTAATATTTTGAGAATTTGGCATACAACTATTCCTACTTTAGGGTCTGCAACACTATACAAGGGTGATTAGCATGATCCACCTCACTCTTCACGTACACCAAAATATCATCTATGACCTCAATAATGAACAAATCTAGAAATTGATGAAACACCCTATTCATCAAATCCATGAATACAACCCAAAAGACATAACCAGAAACTCAAAATACCTATACTGGGTATGGAAGACAATCTTAAGGATATTGACCTCCACAATCTTGAGTTGATGATACCCAGATTGAAGATCAATCACTGATAAAAAACATAAGACCCTGAATCTGATCAAATAAATTATCTATCCTTTAAAGAGGGTACTTATTCTTTACCATCAAATTATCCAACTGCTGGAAATTAATACATATCTATAAAGAACCATTATTCTTACATATGAATAAAACTGGTGCACCCCAAGGAGATAAACTAGGACGAATAAAACCCTTGTCTAAAAGATCCTTTAGTTTCTCCTTAAGCTCTATCAACTCAGTTGGAGCCATCTTATATGAGGAAATAGAAATAGGATGAGTGTTTAGAATAAGATCTATCCCAAAATCATTCTCTCTATTGGGAGGAACACCAGGGAGGTTATTAGGGAAGACGTCACGAAATTCATTCACTACGAGGATGGACATTAAAGAAGGACCCTCTGAGTTAGAATATTTAACCCAAAACAGATGATAGAGGCACCCCTTGGAGATAAATCTCCATGCTCTAAGATATGATATGAACTTTCTCTTAGAAGCTAGGGAACCATCTTCCAATTAAATAACTAACTCATTAGAGAATTTAAAGACATTCTTACGGGTTTGACAGATTAGAGAAGCATAGCATGAGTGTAACCAATCCAATAGTAAGAGCATAGAGATAATTCTAATAAGTGTTGGAACTAGATGGTGAGCCCTTTGGTACCGGAGTTGAAGATAAGGCAACAGGAACCTTGTTTGAATCAGAAGCAACCTTACCAACTAGACAGTTTCTAATCATGTGCCCTAGCTGACCAAAGTTAAATCACTTGTACTTTTCTTCATCATAGTAACCCTGATTCAATCGACCATAAAATTTGCATAAAAGATATAATGGAGCTAACTGGGCCCCACTAGCCTGATATTAGGCACCTTTCCCTATACTTATCGCCAGTGTGATAACGCTTGTAGCCTGACAACTATAGGTAGGGAGAACTAGTCATCTAGTATGACTTAGAGTTGCCTCACTTCTTCTTGGGTCACTTCTTAACATCTCTGCCACTCTGCTATTGGGCATCACCCTTCTAAAAAAATCTAAACTTCTTGCTCTGCCTCTCCCCAATCTATGCTTGTTTCTTCTCACCTCCTCAACCTGCAACATTTACACAATCAGCCTGGAAAACCATGTCCTTATTTAACAAAGAAAGCGTACATTCCAAAATCAAGTTTTGAGACAACCCAGAAGCAAACTTCCTTATTCTATCCCTCATGCAAGAAACCAACTCTAAAGTTTACCAAGATAACTAGTGAAACTTTAAGGCATACTCCTTGACTAACATTTTGCCTTAGTTTAACAAACTCTTCCAATTTCGCTTTACTCAACTCCTGAGGACAGAAATTGTCTGGAAAAGCACTAGAGATATCATCCTATTGGGTTGACTCAACATCATTACACCTTGACTACTCATATTCCTCATACCATTGGTATGCAAAATCTTTTAGTTGATAGGCAGAAAATCCCACACCCTCCATGTTAGTAGCATGCATAATACAAAAGATCTTTTCCATTTAATCTTAAAACTCTTGAGGATCCTCCTTAATGTTAACACTAATAAACATAGTAGGGTTCAACCTCATAAACTGGCCAACCCTTGTAGCCACAGAAGATAGAGTTACAAAAGCACCATACTCGGCCTGAGAAGTAACTAATTATGACAATATATAGATAGACTGAGGATCTTGAGATGGACTAGAGGAAATCGATGGAACTCCAGAAGGACAATTAGGAACTTAAACCCTAGACTGGGTCTGGACCCCATAAGTAGAACGACTCCCATCCATGTTGTCCTGGGGTAGGATAAAGTATTTTCCATGAGCTTTAGATCATCTTGGAGGTATGATCTGAAAAGAGAACAAACTGGGATTAGAGAAACTTTTAGGACCTTATACTCTACAACTTGAAAGCAGAACACAAGAAAGAGAAATATTCCTAAATGCCTTGTAGCCTATCCCTTTTGAGTATGGCAAGCTACACACCTTTAAAAGAGACTCTACTCGACAGGACTTTGTTAGATATCCCACTGACCATAAACCTAGGGTTTTGACACCAATCTAACATAAGATGAACCAGGGACTAGTCGTTTCAGGCATCTCAAGTCCAACCCCCTATACCTAACCATCACTTACCTGCACCCTATATTGGATTAATCTTAAACAAATAACAAGGTAACATAATGATACTTCAAATACATTAATTAAAGTCTATAATCATAAATCAACAACCTCAATTAAATATCTAACTGATGCCAACCCCGCAGTCTATACCAATACAAAGGCTGGCACCAATACAAACAACACCCATACCCATAGTTGTTTGACAAAAGCTCTATCTATAATCAATATCACCAGTTGGGAAAATCCCCCAATAATAGCAAATACCAAAAAGAGAAATAACAAAAATAAAAAAAGTCCATATCATAAAATGGAGCCTTCTGGAGTATGGAAGCTCACCACTTTTTGTCTGACTCAAAGTTATCCCTGAATCTAAGTCACTGAGTAGGAGAAATGGTATTGTGGAGGGTTGCAGCATCGCATGGAGATATAGCGCCTAAAGATAGTTAATGGGGTAAACGTTAGCATATAATCGGGGATAACATAAAATAATGCCAGTAATTCAAAACCAATTTAAATAACCATATGCAATAACATAGATACATATATATATCATGTCATGAAAGATAACTAGGTTTAGCATGCACTTAAAACATTAACCTAGGCTAAGTTGCTTGACCATCATAAAACCACCCACAGGCTATATGAGTTGATCTCCCCTTGCTGAAAAGGCCCAGTGCGCATTAGACGTACGATCGAAGAAAATATCTAAAGATGACTAGTTCATCTCTCAAAATATAAAGTGTGACATCAACAAACATGAGTTTCTAGTATTGGTCCCCCGGCACCCCCCACATTCCACAGTATTGCTACTCAACTCTCTTTAAGCCCAATTAAACCTTTTATGCATAACCAAACTATTTACCAAGGAGCCTTTTGATTAGGGATTAATTGTTGGTATCGTCATACCAAAATTAGAGCTTGCAAGTCTATCCATTTTTGCTATACCATAACCATTAAACCATGTTGACTCCCAAGTTTCCAATTAGACCAAACCCATGGCCATCAATTCTAAACAATTCAAAACCAACCAAACCAATTTAGGTTCCATTACCTCTTAAGCAATGCAAATATTTCAATAATAGTCAAACTATGTCACAAAACCATTCTCATTGATATTTTAACAAACTGGTTGAGGGCCCATAAGTTTAAAAACTTTAACCAAGTAGTTTTGGAAAAACAAAAGCACCCATAAATCCATTTACCATAACCATGCATTACACAAATCCAAAATTATATTAAAAGCATGAAAGAAACATCATTAAACCATGATAAACATTTTCAACCACGAACATCCAAAACCCCAAACACTTATTTAAAACCACAACAAAATTATGAAATTCATAAAATAAAGCATATTCTTTTTGTAAAATAACAATGAAAGAGGAGTAACATGCCTTAGATATAAAGGAAGACAAAGAGAAACTACCCTTGAAAGCCTTAAGTAATTATCTTAATGAAACCCTATCCTTTTTATTGAGAGAGATTTGAGCGAGATTTTAATAGTCTTTGATTGAGAATAATAAGTTTATGAAGCCCCAATGACACACCCCAAACTTTGGGCAAAGTCGTATCGGCACCTTAAGCTAAAATGAACTGGAGGATGCCTCGATAACCCAACCTAAACTCCTCATCATATCGTAGTAGTCGAAGGAACTCCAACTCACAAGCGTAATTAATATCATAAGTAAACAATAGCTTAATATTAATAACTATTCATTCCCAAGTTCACAGTTGTTCATAATACCTTTATACAAAGCTGAAGTCAATAAATGTATATGTCGGGACAAGCCCCCGACTATAGCTAAACCAAATCTTAAAGAGACTAAGACTAAAAATAAGGACTAGGAGATGATGGTGTTCCCAATGTAAGGAAGCTTACCCCTTCAAGTCAATGCACAAACCATTTGATTGTCTAATTTTTATGTAGGAAAATAAGAAGATGCTCTGGCGCCTATGACACGTGGGGACATTGCATCTAGAGATAGTTAGCGGTTGGAATGCTAGAGTGTATCTCAAGGATAAATGATAAGATACATCATCATTCAAAAACAATTCAATATATCACATTTTATCACATTTATACACTTATCCATACATATGAATATACCATATAACAAATAAGTTATAAAGGCTCATCAACAATCTCAAACATTCATTCATTAAACGTAATGGGGAGGACTACCATCTTCCACGGTTATTGATTCACCATGCTTAATCAACCAAGGAATTTATTCGTATTCACATTATCATTAGATCGGGGACTTCACTCGTGTACATACCTTTATTATGCTAATGATATTAGCCACACACACCATTAATCAAACAAGGGGCTTTATCAACACACACACCATCTGTCAAACAAGGGACTTTAACTATGCACATTCATCAAGGCAAGGGACTCCATTCTCATGCCATTTTGTTAGACAAGGGACTCTAGACACATGCCAAATTTGGACTTTACCACAAGTATCTTCATTAGGCGAGGTACATTGACCTCTGGAGCTCTTCTTAATCAATGGACATTACCTTGCAGTCTTATTGGGTGAGGGACTTTAACTCAAAGCCTTATCATGGGGCAAGAGACTTTGACCTTAAGCTATCACAACCATCGTTAGTTGACAATTGGGACTTTACCCTCTTTTCCTTGCATTAACACACATTCAATACAATATTTAGGGACTTTAGCCAGTTAGCCAATTCAACATTATACAAAACCTCATGGTCATTATGGTAGACTTCATTTCTCAACTATATCAATAGGCCAATGCCTTCATTCTATTTGCCACACAATTCATTTTATGATTCTCAAGACCCTCAAAAGACAATCACATTTCAATAGCATTTTCCTACAACACTTTAGTTCAATACACTATTCTAGTTCATCTTCATATTATAGGACTTCAACTCCCTATTGGTAATTTAACATAATAAGGTTATCATCATACCTCACAAGGCTTTCTATACTCTCATCATAAAATTTATCATGCATTTATACTTATTCTGCCATTTCCCTAGTTCAACATATCATCAATAAGTGACTAGACAATCTAGTTAGACATTTTCACAAACCCCCTTTTTGTACATACTTATAACAAGATCATTTTCGTGGTAGATATCGTCAAGACTAGGGTTACTCAAGAACCTCATGTTAAACAACTTACAACAAGCATCTACATATGAAATCTACCATTAATAACATGCATCAACACCAGTATAAACAAGAATCATCATTATTCATTGTTAGGTAGTAAAACCCTTTTCATTTGATTCAAAACCACCATGTACACTTAGTAATTCAAGTGTGAAATACATGGGATTAGAGTTATTTAATGAGGGGAAGAGATACATTTCTTACAAAACTTGAATCACTAACAAACATGACCTCTTCCTTAACACTAGATTAACACCTCTAAACCTTAGTCTACCATCTTGCTTCTAAGACCCTTTAGAGTGTTTAGGATGCTTTAGGCTTGTATAACGAAGACTTGGGAGGATACTGTGCCATATATATTGAGAGTGATAATGGTTTTAGGCATAGAAAATGACCAAAAGTTCCTTGGTTAAAAGCTGGACCGTTCCCATGTGTTGGGGTATGACTTCGACTATGGGTCCTATGTCAATCATGACTTAGGGCACGAGTGGTACCATAAATTATACCCTAGGATCCTATTAGGTAAACCACACTATTATGAGTATGAAAGGCAACCTTTGAGTCATTACCAAAGGGTACGAATCAACCCCTATCTCGTAAGCTCCATCTGTAACCAAAATAGTCCACTCTAGGTTGGGTTTTCACTCTATATGATTGAGTAGTATACGACTCGTAAGCATGGTTACAACCTATGGATGGCCTTTTCCTATGGATGATAGTATATTACAATAACTTACACTCTAGGATATTAAAGGTAATAGGGGGAGAGGTACGAGTTGTGACCTAGGGTACGACTCAAGCACCCGCAACTGTATCCATTCCTGAGACACAAAAAGGTTGTTGTTTTCCAAATAGTCCAGATATGGACGAATAAAATCTTCTCACAAGTTACAACAACACACAACAAGCATATAATACAACACATATCATGATCATTACAAATCATCTAAAAATTTTAGAAGGCCACATTATCGGGTGTCCCACTTACGCTCATTCATCTGGTAATGAAGGGTAAATCAAAAATAAACCCAAGTTATACTATTTCATTTCATTGGTCTTGGGACTTCAACCATTACTTATCCAACACTTGCTCATTCCATAACTTAGGGACTTCGACCCATCAATTCATCTAAGGTATAGAGCATCTCAAAGAATTAGGGACTTTACCCTATCATCTATCAATAACATAACTCAATTCAAAGTATTAGAGACTTAAACCCATCACAACAAAGGACACATCAATTCATAGAATTAGGGACTTGAACCCCTTGTCTTTCAATACACAATTCCACTCATACATTGGGAACTCTATTCAATTGTCTAGCAAAACATACATCAAAGTAAGAAGATTAACACATACCTCCATCATAAGCTTCTGGAATTGGAAATAAATGTGGGTACTTGGACTTTATGTCCTTTTCCACCTCCCAAGTAGCTTCCTTGAACCTTTGGTTCCTCCATAGAGCCTTCACTGAAGTCACTTTATTTGTTCGCAATCGGTCAACTTGCTGATCCAAGATCCTCACCGGGACCTCCTCACAGGACAAAGCATCTGAGAGACCAACTTCTTCTGAGGGAATAACCAAGGAAGGAACACCCACATATTTCCGCAACATAGACATATGGAAAACTGGGTGAATGAAGTTCATACTAAAAGACAACTCTAATTAATAATCAACGTTGCCAAACTTCTTCACAATCAAGTAGGGACCAACATAGAGGGGACTAAGCTTTCCCTTTTTATAGAACCACATCACTCCCTTCGTGGGAGATACTTTCAAGAATACCCAATCGTCAACACTAAACTCGAAGATCCTATGCCTCACATTTGCATAGGACTTTTGGAGAATTTGAGTGATTTTTAATCTATCACGAATCACCTTCACCTTTTCTAAAGCTAGGTAAACTAAATTAAGACCAAGCAACTTGCCCTCGCCAACTTTGTACCACCCAATATGAGATCGACATCTCCAACCATACAATGCTATGAAAGGCGCCATGCCAATACCAGAGTGGTAACTATTATTATAGGAGAACTCAAACAAAGGAAAATGGCCATACCAACTACCACCATAATAAATTACACAAGCCCACAACATATCCTCTAAAGTAAGGATAGTTCTCTCTGCTTGACCATCTGTTTGTAGGAGAAAAGTGGTACTAAGGCACACTTTCATTCCCACACCTTTTCAGAATGACTTCCAAAAGTGTGATGAAAATAGAGGACCATGATCTAAGATAATAAACACCGACGCACTGTGGAACTTCATGACCTCCTCAAGAAATAACTTAGCATAATCTTCCACTGAGAAATTAGTTCTCACAGGGAAGAAATGAGCGGACTTGGACATTCTATTAATAATAACCCAAATAGAATCATATTGATTTTGAGATCTAGGAAGAAGGATAACAAAATCCATATTAAGCGGATCCCACTTCCACTCGGGCAATGCAATCTCTCAGTATAGACCATCAGTCCTCAAGTGCTCAACTTTTACTTATTGGCACACTATACACTTAGACACATGGCTAGGAACATCTCGCTTTATATTATTCCACGAATAGAACTCTCTAAGGTCATGATACATCTTGGTGAAATGGGGATGAATAGAATAATTGGCTACATGATCCTCAACTATGAACTTTTCCCTTAATCCATGGATGTCGGGAATGCACAGCCTACCTTGGTACCTTAAGTTACCATCGCCACCAATAACAAAGTCTGCAGCTTTGTGTTGACCCATAATACCCTTGATCTTCATCAAGTCGGGGTCCAATACTTAGTTTTCCTTAATCTCAACAATAAAAGAAGATTGAGAAACCAGATGCACAAACATACCACCATCCTCAGATTTTGCAAGTCTAACTGCAAGATTTATCCAATGGAAAATATCTTTCACCAACTCCCGCTTATCCTCATCAATATGGGCCAAACTTGCCAAAGACAATCTACTAAGAGAATCGGCGATTACATTTTCCTTATAAAGATTGTAATGAACACTCATATCATAGTCTTTCAATAGCTCAATCCACCTTCTTTACCGTAGATTCAAATCCTTTTATGTAAGCACATATTGGAGGATTTTATGATCAGAAAAGATATCAACATGAACACCATAGAGTTAATGCCACCAAATTTTCAAACAAAAAACCACAACTAACAATTCTAAGTTATGGGTGAGGTAGTTCTTTTCATGAAATTTTAAATGCCTTAAAGCACAGGACACCACCCTATCATATACATCAACAAGTAACCAAGACTAACTCGAGAAGCACCACAGTAAATGAAGAAAGACATCACTACCTTTGGGTAAGGATAAAATTAGTGCCAAAGTCAATTTATCTTTCAACTTCTCAAAACTACCCTCACACGTATCAAACCATAATAACTTGACCTTTTTTGGGTCAACTTTGTCAACGTGGTAGCTACAGTGGAGAAACTCTCCAAAAACAATCTATAATGACCGTTTAGACCCAAGAAGCTCCAAATATCAGTTAGAGTCATAGGTCTAGACTATTTCTTAACCACCACAACCTTTTAGGGATCTATCATGATCCCTTCACTAGAGATGACATGACTAAGAAAATCTATGACTTTTAACCAAAACTCACACTCAAAAAATTTAGCGTACAAATTATGATCCTTCAAAGTTTGTAACACGGCACGGAGGTTATCCACATGATTTGCCTTACTCTTAGAATAGACTAAGATATCATCAATGAATAAAATGACAAACATGTCCAAGAATGGACAGAAAAACCTATCATCAAATCCATGAATGTTTCTGAGGCATTGGTAAACCAAAGTACATGACAAGAAACTCATAGTGACTATAGCATGTTCTATAAGCTATCTTAGGGATATCCCACATCCCTAATTTTAAGTTTATGATAACTCAATCTAAGATCAATCTTCGAGAGACACCTTGCACAATGAAGTTTATCAAACAAATCATTGATCGTAGGATGATGATATTAATTATTTATAGTCACATTGTTAAACTGAAGATAATTAATGCACATATGAAGGGAACCATCCTTCTTGGACACAAACTAAACAGGTGCACCCCAAGGAGACACACTAGGTCAAATAAAACCTTTATCTAAAAGATCTTTCAATTTTTCCTTAAGTTCTTTCAACTCTATCGAAGCCATTCTATAATAAGGAATAGAGATCGGACAAGTGTCCTAAACAAGATCAATCCCAAAATCAATTTCCCTAGCAGGAGGAACACCAGGGATATCATTGGGAAACACCTTGGGAAACTCATTCACTATAGGAATAGACTCTAGAGAAGTCTCTTCTGAGTTACAATCTTTAACTAGAACCAAATGATACAAACACCCCTTTAAAATCAACTTCCGGGCCTTGAGATAAAAAAAACCTTTCCTTAGATACTAAGGAACCACTTTCCCATACAATGACTGACTTATTAGGGAAATTAAATATGAACCTAAGGGTGATAATCTAAGAAAGAATAGCAAGAGTGCAATCATTCTATTCCAAAGATGATAGTAAAATAAACCATGTTTAACTCTATCAGGTAAACAAGAGTATCTTTAGAACCAATAGATATCATACACTCCCTATATACTCTTCTAATAATAACAAGGTCTCCAAGTAGAGTAGAAATAAAAAAAGAAACTGACAGACTCTCGAGACCACAATCACGGTGCACAGCCACATATAGGGCCATCAAAGAAAGAGAACACCAATGATTAAGAAAGTAAAACACATCACTGGAGAAAAGTCTCAACATACTCGTGATAGCATCAGGTGATGCCTCAGAATTCTAGGGAGTAAAAAGTGCAGAAAATTAGTTTCGACCAACACTGGCACCAAAAATAGAAGCAGCAACAGATATAGTACCCTTTGTTGTATGATCAGGTGAAGTAGAAACGGAGGCTCTATTAGCCTAAGAGTCTTTTATAATAGGGCACTCACATTGTATATTCCCAAACTAACAATAATGAAAATGTCTGCCTCTCCATTTCTCACACTGTAACGCTCCAATTTTTGGAACCGAAATCCTATATGGTGTTCATGACCCCTAAGGGCCACAAACTAACCCATGAATGATATCTGTACCTGTAAACTGGATAATATCTCATAAAATATGCTAAAACATAAACTGTAAGGCCATAAGGTTAAATACTAAAGCATATTTGAAAAATATGATATAACAATACCAAAAAGAAACATAAATACTGAAGTCTGAACATCTAATCTGACATCTAGTTCGAAAGCCTCTAACTGAACTGAATAAGGAGTTGATGGGACATGTCCCCAACTAACTCTAACTACTGAAATAAAGTAAAAATTAAAATAGAAATGAAACCATCATGTTCTTGAAGGATAAGGACTCACGTCTAACTCTAACTGCTGATCTTGGAATCTACTGCTTATTTGGAACTCATGCTTCTAAACCTATGGTGTAACATAAGAGAAAGCACCATAGCGTAAATGCGTCAGTACATCTGAATATACTGAGTATACAAGTGAGGTAGGCTAAATGCAAAAGGTTATATGCATGGACAATACTGACTGATATAAACGTGAAACATACATGCATACGTAACTATAACTTAACTCATGGAGATATGGACTACTGAGTCTGAATACTAACAACATGAGTGTACTGATAATGAGATTTTGAAAGACTGAGTTTACTGATATTGATATGTAAATCACTAATAAGTGATGGATCTGATACTGTATTACTGAATACTGGGAGACTGATACTATATTACTGATAAAGAAATGATTGTTTCTGATAGTTCGAATTATGAAGAACTGGTCTGATTGACTGTATTTGACAGTCTTGAAGCTGAGTACTAATAGCATGAGTTTTGATAATTATTGTGATTGATAGCATAAGTGACTGTATCTAACAGTCCATAAATATGAAGAAAACTATCTGAGTTTAATTCTATTTCTGAGTTGACTGTATCTAACAGTCTTGATATACTAAAATTTGAAGAACTATCTGAGTTCGTTACTAAGATTGGGTAGCTATAGCTGACAGTCCTGAAATCTGTATCTAAAACTATAGGAAGTAGTTATCTAACTAACATGCCCCAAATATGCTATAATAGCTAAGCTGGGGTCCAATCTCTACCCTGACTTAAGGGGTATCAATACCGCGTCACTAGTAAGGACAGCTGTGAGAACCCTATACTGGCAGGTACTCAAATGAGAACGGTGGGAACCCTAAACTAACGGGTTAAGCCACCTCATCATCCCTAGTCTGATGGGTTAAGATGTCTCAACATATGGTGGCTACGTAGTCCTAGAACACGAGGATGACTGCTAAGAATCACACCCTGAACTGGCAGGTGAGTTCCCATCCTTGGGTTCACTCGGTGCTAACTTTTACTCTCATGTAAAGTACACTGAACTGAATAACTAAGATGAACTGAATAACTGAACTGAAATGATTAGCTGAACTGATACTAGTGGTATTATTTAGCGAAGCTAAACTACGTTTACTGGATTCCGATGACTGACAGAATATACTGAGTTCTGAGGACTAGTTGAGAGTACTGAAGTTACTGAGATTGACTGTGAATACTGAGGTTGCTGAGGTTACTGAGCATTGAGATTATTGAGATTACTGGACTACTGAGATTACTAAGATTTTTGAGTTTTCCTGAGTCACATGACTGACTGAATTCTATAGATCATGGCTTGACTGAGAGTATCATGAAAACATGACATGGATCTAGGCACATAGATATATTTTCCAAGTACAAGTACCCTTAGGACTCTATGGAAGAAGACTGACACAACTTGAATTTCTTGAGTACACGACCATCAATAAAAATCCATAAAACATGAGTGGGGGATTTCATGAAGTACGTGGTCATCATAATATCTATCATGAATAAGAATGCTTATTATCAAGTCATAAATCTCATATTCTTATATCATGGGCATTCCGATAACATATACTATTCATAGCAATCGCATAGAAACCATTCAACCATAAGGGAACGACAAGATGTAACGTTTAGTTCATATTATAATGATTTGGGGATATTATACTTCATGTATTTATTAAACATCTCAAACATAGTAGGGAAAGCATCGATATATTTTGTGTACATAATTTATATCTCCATTATCATATATACTTTATACCACAACAATAACAACACATAATTTGCATGGAAATTCATATTGGGGTTTATGACTAACATGAACTTGTTATTTAGATATCATGAAATCAAGTAAATATGAAGTTCTAACATACTAGACATTTTGTCGAACACCTTGCATGCATTCTTTAAGGCATAGGTGGATTTCATATTTGCATTCTATCAATCCATCTAAAGCTCATGTTTTTCAACTAACAACATAGCTTTCATGAGATATACAGTCATAATACTATTATATAGCAAAACAAACAAGCATCAACATGGGTATAATCATATTACCACAATCAACCAAGCTTTTGTATTTTAAAGATTGATTCTTTAACTCCATGGACGAAAATAATCCATGGATGAACACTATGCATACCTTGGAAGGGAGGTTCTTGATGATTGATGAAGGAATTTTCTTGAAATTTGATCTTCAAGCTTGATTGTGCAATCCTAGTTATTTTTCTCCTATGGTACTCTTTAATGAAGAGCTTTGAGATGTTAATAGAGTTGTAATGTGTTGAAAAGCTATATATTTTGTAGGGCTAAGTTTAGGGACATGTAAGGAGTGTTAAAAGACTTAATTACCCTCAAAATAACTCAAAATGGAGTGTTTTTGGCATTGGAACTGACTTAGGCGGCGCCTAAGGGATTGCCTAAGCTAGCTTAGGCGGGGCCTAACCAATCGCCTATGCTTCGGTTTGGCGGCGCCTAACCAATCTCCTATTCTTGGGTTGGGCGGCGCCTAACCAATTGCCTATGCTTACTGGCTCTCACGAAAATGGGCATAACTTTTTGCTTGGGTATTGGATTAAGGCGAAATTGGTATCATTGGAAAGTTAATTCAATTATCTAAAATTTGGTGGGTCTAAATCAACCAAAATACCACATTAACATTGAGTTATACTTGTTCAAAGATTACCCTTGCAAAATCAAACACTAAAACTTGATGGATTCAAAAACTCTTAGCTTGTATTACCTTAAGTGACTCATATGAACATGCTTAATGTATCATAAGCTATCTTATCCTAGGATACTTAATGTAAGTCATGCACTAAAATGCTACTCACAGGATAGGAGGTTTCATACGTAGGAAAAATGGTTCGTCTCCTAGCTTAGAAACATATGAGGTATTACACACACTCACCATGATAAATCTAACCATAGAATCTGCAAGGAGGGATGAGTGGAGCGGACTGAGGATCACTAGTACAAAATTAAGCACCTTATTCTTGGGACCCACCACTGAACTAAGATTGATGACCAACCATGAAATTTTTGTGAAGAGATCAAACACTAGCCGAGGAGATTGAGCTCGTACTCCCAAACTTATTTTGTGGCCAGTTTCCACTATTTCTACTACTACCCGCGGAAGGCGTAAATTTCCTTCCTTGCTTTTCACTAAGCTCAACTTATTTCTTCTTCTTATCTTCAACTTGTTGCATATACACTACCAAACTAGAAATTTCCATGCTTTCAATTAATAAGCCTGCCTTTCTTTTGAGAACCAACTCATGGGACAATACCGAGACAAACTTATGCATTCTAGCCGTCATGCTAGAAACTATCTCGAGGGCATACCTTGACAATTGGTTGAATTTCAATGCATTGTCTTGATCGAAAATCCTTCCTTGCTGTAGTATCACAAAATCTTTTACCCTTCCTCAACTATGGAGGAAAGAAGTGGTCTAAGATAGGCTCAGAGAAATTCTCCCACAAAGTGGGGCTAGCATCAACACCCCTAGAAAACTCTCAACCTTTGTACCATTGGTACACTACATCTTTCAATTGGTAGAAAGCAAACTCAATGACCTCAATTTCTGAAGCATGCATGATTCATAAGATCTATATTTCATCAACGAAGCTTTGAGGATCTTTCTCAAACTTGTACTAGAGAACATAAGAGGTCTCAACCTTATAAATTGGACAATTTTTGTGGCCTCAGAAGACATGGTAGTCGGAGCAACACGCTCCGATTGAGAGGCTAGTAATTGAGTCAAGAGGTTAATGGCTTAAAAAATCTCCACATTAGTCACATATTTATGAGGAAACTGAGGAGGGATTCCACTCTTATAAGCAGGGTTGGTCGGTGGAACCCTACGAGGATGGCTAGATGTTGTATCCCTATCCTGAGTCTGAGCTCCAGATGTTGGATGAGCTTCTTCCATAAGACCCTCAGTTGTGATTGCCTGAGTCATAGATCTACTTTGAGGCATGATATAAAAGATAGCAAACAAAATAAGAGAAATTCAAGACCTTAGACTTTATAGCTTGATATTGAAATAGAAAAAAGGAAAATATTTCCTAAAATATCTCATAGCTTCACTTTTATAAGTACGGTGTGCTTCACATCTATAAAAGAGACTACTAGAATTGTGAACATCCAAATAACCATGAACCAAGGATATGATACTAACTTTACACTCCCCAAACTTTGGGCTATGTCATATTAGCACCTCAAGCTCACATGAATCAGAGGTCTACTCTATAACCCAACCTAGGCACCTCAACATATCATAGAAGCTGAAGGAACTCCAACTCACAAGTGGATTTAATATCACAAGTCAACATTAGATTCATAATAATAACTACTTATGCCCAAGTTCATAGTTTTTCTCAATACCTTGATACAAAGCCGGAGACAATAAATGTATATGTCTTGATAAACCCCCAATTATAACCAAACAAATTCTTAAAGAAACTAAGCCTAAAAATAAGGTGTGATAGATGAATGTCTTCTAGATGTAAGAAAGCTCACCCCTTCAAGTCAATGCACGAACCACTTAATCATCTACGTAACAAAAGAAGAAGATGCTCCTGTGCCTATGTCGCATAGGGATGTAGCATCAAGAGAAAATTAACATTTGGATAACATGTAACTCAAGGATAAGATATAAGATACTTCATCATTCAAAAACAATTCAATATATCATATTTTATCACATTCATACACTTATCCATACATATGTATATACCATATACCAAACAGGTTATCAGGGCTCATCAATATTCTCAAGCATTCATTCATTATATGTAAAGGGGTGTACTACTAATTTGCACACTTATCGATTCACCATGCTTAATACACTAAGGACTTTAGCCACATTCACATTATCATTAGACTGGGGAATTTACCTATGTACATACCTTCATTATGCTAAGAGTTGTAGCCACACACACCATTAATCAAAAAAGGTGGATTAAGGCGGGCTTTATCCACACACACCCCATCATTCAACCAAGGGCCTTTAACCTTACACATTTATTAAAGTGAGGGACTTCAACTTACTGCCTTTTTGTTAGATAAGGGACTCTAGCAATATGCCATATTTAGATTTTACCACAAGCCTCTTCATGAGGCGAGGTCCTTTGACCTCAAGATCTCTTCTTAAGCAGCACAATTTACCTTATATTCTTATTGGGCGAGGGACTTTAACTCCAAGCCATATCATAGGGCAAGGGAATTTGACCTCAAGCAGTCACATAAGGAAAGGGACTTTGACCTTAAGCTATCACAACAATGATTAGTTGATAATTAGGACTTTACCCTGTTGTTTATGTATCAACACACATTAAATACAACATTTTGGGACTTTAGCAATTTAGCCAATTCAACACTATACAAGACCTCATGGTTATTATGGGAGCCTTAATTGATCAATAATCTCAATAGTCCATTGCCTTTGTTCTATCAATCACACAATTCCTTTAATGTTCCTCAAGACCCTCACAAGACATTCATATTTTAATAGTATTCTTATACCATACTTTAGTTCAATACACTATTCTAGTTCACCTTTATAATAAGGGACTTCAACTCCCTATTGATTATTTAGCACAATAAGGTTATAATCATACCTCACAAGGATTACCATACTCTTACTATAACCTTTCTTAAACATTCATACTCATTGGGTCGTATCCCTAGTTCAACACATCATAAAAAATTTACTATACATTTTTATAAATAGGTTTTGTTCATACTTATAACAAGGTAATTTTCATGGTAGATATTATCTATACTAGAAATACTAAAGACCCTAATATTAAACAATATACAACAAGAATTAAAATAAGCAATCTACTATCAATAACATGTATCAACACAAGTATAAACAAGAATCATCATTATTTATTGTTAGGTAGTAAAACCCCTTCTCATTTGATTCAAAAATACCATGTACACTTACTAATTAAAGCGTGAAATACTTGTTTTAGAGTTATCTAAAATTGGGAAGAGATACATTTCTTCAAAGATATGAATCACCAACAATCTTGACGTCATCCTTGACACTACATGAACACCTCCAAACCCTATCCTCTAATCTTGCTTCTAAGATCCTTTATAGTGTTTAGGATGCTTTAGTTATGTAAAATAAAGACTTGGGAGGCTAATATGCCTTATACAGTGATAGGGTTTAGGGTTTTAGGCATGGGAAATAACAAAAAGGTCCTTCGTTAAAACCTTGATAGTCCACACATATAGGGTATGACTATCCCATATGGGTCATATGACAATTATGACCTGGGGTACGAGTGGTCCCCTAACACATACCTTAGGATCCTCCTAGGTCAACCATACTATTGTGTGTATGAAAGGGAACCTTTGAGTCATAATAAAAGGGTACAACTCAACCCATAACTTTTAAGCTCCATCCGTGACTAAAACTTCTAGTCTCGATTAGGTTTTAACTCTATATGGTTGAGTAGTATACAACTCGTAAGCATAGTTACGATTAAGGGATGGCCTTGTCATAAGGAGGAAAGTATATAAACCTAAAATTATGTAGGAAACCAAAAATAATGGGATAGGAGTATGAGTCATGACCTAGGGTACGACTCAAGCATCCCCAACCGTATCCACTTCAGAGATACAAAAAGGTTATTGTTTTCCAAATGGTCAAAGGTATATGTGTTTCAATTATTTTCCACTTTGATTGGTAAGTATAGATACAAGTTAATACCCCAAAATGCACCAAGGAAACTAGTTAGAACAGCACAAAACAAAGATACAACACAACACGTATCATGATCATTACTAATCACCTAAAAACTTTTGTAAGGTCACATTCCCAGGTGTTTCACCCAAAACGTGTTTTATGTCATGGTATCAAAGGGATTTACAAAGGGAAAATGTCTAGAATTCCCCCAACTTACAACTTAGAGAACTCATAAGTGGGTATGAGTTGACCCTCAAAATAATCACCACATCATATGACTAGTGCTACCAAGTCATCACCAAAACAACAAGTTGGAAACCCCATTTTGTCTAACATTTGACTCACTTGATCAACTCATCCCTACACCAAATGACTGGTATGGTCCAATCATACCCAAGACAGAAACCAACCGGATAGGACAGTGGGCAACATATAAATCAATCTTACAACTAATACCCTATCCACATGGATCTTAGTGAGCCACTCATACTCAAAACTAAGTCAACTTCCTAAGTTACTAATTTGATTAAAGGATAGACCAAACGAACCATCACCACCCCTAAAGATATATATCCATCAAACTATAACTATAATAATAATCCAACCACCCTTCACTAGTCTCTTAACGAATCGGGTCCCCTAACTTATGCAAATACCATACAACTGGTATGGTGAGTTGTTACAAGGACAATGAGTCAAAAATGCTAGAAATTTCCAATGGTCAAATTGTAGGGTGTTTTAAAAAAAGGAGGCTAGGTACTCATATTATAAGTTAGAGGGGTTTTTAGCCTATGGGCAAGGAAACCAAGGTCAAAACTACTATAATGATAGATATAAATACAATAATAGGGACAGAGAAAGTGACTGGAGATGGAGAGAAAATTATAAGAAGAAGGAAAACAAGTGCATTCTACCTATCAAACGAGATATAGAATTAAGAATTGAAGAGATGCTTACCAAATTACTGAAGGTTCAATAAGATCAAGAAAACGACCTTAAGGATATTAAGGTTAAATTTTAGGTTTGACCAAGAAGGTGGAGTCTCATGCCACTGCTATCATGCAGTTAAGCACCAGTTTAAGAAAATGTGTACTATGATTAAACAAAAATAGCCTATTACTCTTCTGGGTGGAAAAGTTTAGAGTCAACAAGATCTAAGTAATTGTATAGCTATCACCACTAATTGTGAAGCCACTAATGATATCCCCATATAGCTACTATTAAGGAGTTAAAGATTGAGAGCAATGAGATACCTGAGGCAGATTTTGAGAAGTTGATATAGGGTGATGATAATTATAAGTATGATAGTTATGAGTATTGGGTCGTCGAGACCAATAATAATGTGCACCTTTAAAGTGCGACCCCTTCCTTACTGTTAGTAGAAAAGAAAAAGGATCTCTAAGCAATCACCATTCCATTTTATATTATGCCTTTCAATAAGAAGCAATCATTATATAACTTGAGATAAGGACTAAATGTGATTCCACTAACTCTGTAAAAGATATTGAGTATGGAGGGACTCAAACCTACATCCATAAAACTATTGATGGCTGACCTATCTATGAATAAATTGGTAGGTGTGATATGTGACATAGAAGTAAGGTTTGTATTATTAGTTTTCCATATTGATTTCATTGTTCTTGATTATGAGGAGAATTGTCAAGCACCCATTATATTGGGTAGACCCTTTCTATCCACTGGTAGGGTGTTGATTGGTATGCACTTGGGGGAGATCCTCTTCAAACTGAATGATGAACAAGTAGTTTTTGAGGAGTGTATGATAGTACAGTAGCTAGACAATACATGAGTAGTATCTGTTATAGACACTACTGATAAGAATGTTGTTACAAAGGTTAGTGTACCAGATATACCAAGTGTTGGGGAGAGAATAAAGGTTATGGCCTCTCGGCTACAGATTATTGAGACTAACATGGCAATATTATATAAGCATATGAGTTGCATACACAAATATGAGATGTCAGAGCTATACATAATTTGCATGTATAAACATATGATTTTAAGACTCAAGTATTAGCCAGTTAAGCAGAATTGAGATGCCAGATATAGAAGATATTAGGGAGAAGGTGGACATACTTAAAGCAGTGGTATGCTCGCTCACTGAAAGCCACATATTAGCTATCCCTACAGTTGTATCCCTAATTATTTAGCCATCACCTTTGCATAGTCCTAGAAAATTATATTTATTCATGAAGGATGATGTGGTGGTCCCTGTAGATGGAACCAATAGAGGATAATTAAGGGAATAGCAAAATCTAAATAGGCCATATGAGCAAGCCTATAATACCCTGTACTTTTTCCTAGATTAAAATTTGTCTCAAGAATGTTAGAATCTTTCTTTAAAAGATGAATTCACTTTTATATTTCCAATGACACCAATTTGATCTAAATTCAATGTCGGAGGAGAAAGTTATGGTCAAAATACAAAAGGCAGAAAAACTGCCCAAGTGGGCTGGTCAGGGCAATGAACTATCGGACTAGAGACAGACCATCACCCATGACCATCACAATGAGGCAGTGTGGCTACCTTCTTCCTAGGAAGGACAGACCAGTACGATGGACCGTAGTACTTGACATGGACCATTGCTCAGGCCGTCATAAGGGAAATAGTGAGGCCACCTTCTAGATAGGGTGCGACAGAAAGGTTAACAGACCATCAAAATTGTGACAGACCATCGCCGAAGCTGTCGCAACCAAAGAAGTAAGACCCTATTCAGGTCCACATACGATGGTCAGAATGATAGACCGTTGAGCCAGTGATGGACAGTCGTACGAGCTGTTGCAGGTCCCATTAAGTTATTTTAAGTCATTTTTTTAAAGGGGTATTTTTTGTCTTTTAACTCCCTATTATATACCTAATTATATCTGACCGTATCTTATTTTGTTTACTATTCTTTCACAACAACAAAACTAGAAGTTTCTCTCTAACATTAATCTCCAAGAACAAAATCCAAATCTTCTTCAAGAACTAAGAGATTCAAATTTTTCAAGTTCAAGAACTTTAAGAAACTCAACCCATGCATGCATAGTGTTCATTCATGGACTCCATTCGTCCATGAAGCCCAAGAATCACTTTTCAAAGTTTAAGTTTATGGATATCCTTCATGAATTTCATGATTGGGCTACTATTGTTCTTGTTGATAATGAGTAATTGAATTTTATTACATGTTGGGGGATAAATTTTATGTGGATTTGATTAGTATAGATGTAGATTTATGTAAATCTATGATTAAACCCTTGAATGATGAAATTAGAATTGAATCATGATGTTTAATTGTTGTATAATGTTGTTTACACATACTATGCCTATCATGTGTTTGATTAAATGCCTAGATGAAGGAAAATGCCTAACTAGCATGATATGATGAAATCCCCATGTATGTACAAGTTTGATGAAATACTTCAATAAATGTATTATGGATTATGAAGTTAGTGCTGTGTTCAAGTAGGTCATGCTTTGTCAGTTTCCTTCTATCAAGTCCTGAGGGTACTTATACCCAAAATATTAGTTGTGTGCCTAGAGCCATGTCATGTTTCCATGATACTTTCAGTCAAGTTATGATCCCTAGACTTCAAACAGTCTTATGACTCAGGAAATCTCCATTATCTCACGAACTCAGTGAATTGTCAGATATCAATAGTATTCTATCAGTCAACGAAAGTTAGTAACTCAGTCTATATTCAGTTTAGTGAATCATGTTCAGTGTCTATTCAGATGGGAGTAGAAATTAGCATTGAGAAAACCCAAGACGGGAACTCACCTATTATATGAGGGTGTGATTTTTAGAAGCAATCCTTACATTCCATAACTATGTAGCCATCATAGGTTGAGATATCATAGCCTGTTATATCAGGGTCGATGAGGTGGATTTACCTGATATATGAGGATTCCCACCATTCTCACTAGATTTACCTATTATATTAGGGTCACTCATATGTTGTCCTTACTAGTGGTGCAGTATTGACACCCTTCTAATTAGGGCATAGATTGGATCCTAATTCAGCTATAATGCGTCATTTAGGGCATGTCGGTTAGATGACTACCTCCCACAGTCTCAGTAAAAGAACCTAAATAGTTCTTTAGAATTCAGGGTTGTCAGATATAGTCATCTCAGATATAGTATGGAACTCAGCTAGTTCCATAAGATTTAGGACTATCAAATACAGCCCCTCATGTTATCAATTATCAGAATTCAGTTATTAGTCATGTTAGTCATTAGTGTACTCATGTTATCATGATTTCAGATATAGTTAAAATGTATGCATATATGTATTCTCACGTTTATATTAGTCAGTTAGCTAGTATTTTTCATACATATGAACCCTATGCATTTTTCCTACCTTACATACATACCAGTACATTCAAAATAATGACGCATTTGTGATATAACGTCTTGTACCATAGGTTCAGAGACACGAGCTCCAGAGCATCAATAGATTCTAGTCCCAGCAGTCAGAGCTAGAAGTGAGTCCTTATCTTTTAAAGACATGATCATTACTTTCTTATCTTATTAATTTATTTATTAGTTGGTGTTATTGGGGACATATCCCATCAACTCCTTATTCAGACCGTTCAATCAGTTAGAGGCCTTCTAGACAATTATGTTCAGTTAGTTATTTCAGTTGTTTTGGCTATTTCATACCCCATACATATGTTATGATTTATTAGACCTATGTTACAGTTTTGAACCTTATGGCCTTTCAGTTCAAGTTTCCATATTATACAGTATATTATGCAGTAGATAAGAATAAATATCAGTCATGGGTTAGCTTGTGGTTCTTCAGGGTCATGAGCATTGTATAGCATTCTAGGTACCAGATTCGAGGCATTACAAACTTGGTATCAGAGCCTAAGGTTCAATAGAGTCCTAGGAAGTCTGAAAGCCGCATCTAGTAGAGTCTTATACATAGGTGTATTGTGCACCACATTTACGTGCGGGAGGCTATAAGATATTTTAGGAACAATTTTCCTTCTTTTAGTATTCACGTCATAAAACAGAGCATACTCTCAGTCTAATCTCTCAGTCTAATCCGCTTCTTCCCCTTATTTCAGAGCATGCCTCCCAATAGAAGAACCCAGCCTATCTAAGAAGATTCTTTTGATGGACATGTTTCTCATGTGGAGTTCAGGGCCACATTCACTACTCTTCTCAGTCAGTCACTACTCAAAATGAATGACCATCTATTGTTCCAGCCAACCCAATGGCCAATTCAGCTACAGCAAGGATTTGGGACTTTACCCGAATGAATCTTATATCCTTTCTTGGGTCTAAGATAGATGAGGACCCTCAGAAGTTCCTAGATCAGGTGCAGAAGGTTACAGTAATAATGGGGGTTAATCCTAGTGAGAGTTCTAAGATAGCTGCATATTAGTTACAGGATGTGGCTCATACTTAGTTCAAGTAGTGGACGTCAAAGAGGGCAGCTATACCAGGCCAGTTGAGTGGGAGGAGTTTGCTTATATTTTCCTTGATAGATTCTTTTCCCTAGACCTTAGAGAAGCTAAGGTGCTAGAATTCATCAACCACAGGCAGGGCAATATGAGAGTGAAAGAGTATTCTCTTAAGTTTACTTAATTAGCCAAATATGCCCCTCATATGCTTGTAGAGAGTAGGGCAAGGATGAGCAAGTTTGTTTTAGGGGTGAATGATAGCATGGTTAATGAGTGTAGATCTGCCATGCTGAATAGTAACATTACTTTAGCTAGGCTTATGACTCATGCTCAGCATATAGAGGAGCAGAAGATTAAGATAAGCGAGAAGCAGAATAAAAGAGAAAAAATAGGTAGTTTCAACTTTGCTCAGCCTATGTCTGAAGAAGGAAATCATTCTTAGTTTTTTCCTAAGTCATCAGTTCTATCTCCTTGTTTAGCCAGTGTTCTAGTTCCTAAGTTCAGTGAAGGTAATAAAGATAGAGCACCAGACTCTAAGTTCTAGGGCAGTGTTAGCAGTGCCCACACCTATCCTCTTTGCCAGACTTATGGCAAGCATTATCAGGGTATTTGTATAGCTGGCAGTGGTATTTATTTTAGATATGGCAAGCCAGTCCACAGAGTCAGAGACTATCCTCAGCTAGGTCCTCAGGGTTAGCAGAATTGCTCCTCATCTCGGTCCGATCGCCCAAATTAGTAGGGTACAACCTCCAGTGCTAATACTAGGCAACACCCAAATCATCTTTATGCTCTTCAGTCTCGACAAGATCAAGAAAATTCTCCTGATGTGGTTACTGGTACATTACATATCTTTCATGTGCACATTCACGCTTTGCTAGATCCAGGTACTTTTTTGTCTTTTGTTACTCCCTATATAGCAGGCAATTTTAGAATCAGTCCCAAAATTCTAGCAAGGCACTTTTCACTCTCTACCCTAGTGGGTAAAACCATCATATCCAAATGGGTATATGGGAACTTTCTGATTATGATATCTCAAAAAGTCACTTCAGGAGACTTAGTGGAATTAGAGATGACTAATTTTATTGTCATTCTCGATATGGATTGGATTTATTCCTGCTATGCCAAAGTCGACTGCAAAAATAGAATAGTTTAGTTCTAGTTTCTAAATAAACCTGTCCTTGAGTAGAATGTATTGTATCCGCTTTTAGGGGTCATCTTGTTTTCAACCTTTGGGCACGAAAAATGATATCTAAAGGATGTGTTAATAATCTTATTTGAGTTAAGGACACTAGTTCAAAAACTCCTAGTCTTGAATCAGTCCCATTCGTGAATGAATATTTTGATTTCTTTCTCGAAGATCTTCCAGGAATTCCTCCCAAAAGGGAAATCAACTTTGGCATTGATCTTCTTCCAAACACTCAGCCTATATCCATTCCGCCATACAAAATGGCACCAAGAGAACTCAAGGAACTAAAATAATAGTTGAAGGATCTCTTTGATAAGGGATTCATCAGGCCAAGTGTGTCCCCATAGGGTGCTTTAGTATTATTCGTGCATAAGAAAGATGGTTCTCTCAGAATGTGTATAGACTACCATCAGCTTAATAAGGTCACAGTAAAGAACAAGTATCCTCTTCCCAGAATCAATGACTTTTTTGATCAATTTCAGGGTGCTGGCTATTTCTCCAAGATAGACCTCAGATCCGGCTATTATCAGCTTAGAGTCAGACAATGTGACATTTCAAAAATAGCTTTCCATACTCGGTATGCTCACTTCAAATTCCTAGTTATATTCTTTGGTCTCAACAATGCCCCTACAGCTTTCATGGACTTGATGAATTGTGTGTTTAAGCAGTACTTGGACATGTTCGTAATAGTCTTCATTGATGATATTTTGGTCTATTCCCGCACTACGCGAGATCATAAAGACTATGTTAGAACAGCCTTTCAAACTCTAAGAGATCATCAACTATTTTTGTAATTTAGTAAGTGCGAATTTTGGCTAAGGGCAGTAGCATTCCTTGGCCATATAATTTCCGGTGATGGAATTAAAGTAGATCCTCAAAAGACCAAAGCAGTAAGAAACTAGTTTTGCCCTATCTCTCCATTAGATATAATGAGATTCTTGGGTTTGGTTGGCTATTATAGATGATTTATTGAGGGAATTTATTCTATTGTATCCCTTATGTCCAGATTGACTTAGAAGAAAGTCAAGTTTCAGTGGTCAGATCCTTGCGAGAAGATTTTTCAGGAGTTGAAGACTCGACTCACCTTAGCTCAAGTTCTAACTTTTCTAGATGGTTCAGATGGGTTCGTAGTGTATTGTGATGCATCAAGAGTAGGTTTTGATTATGTCCTCATGTATCATGGTAAGGTCATAGCATATGCTTCCAGACATCTTAAACCCCATGAGAAGAATTATCCTACTTATGATCTTGAGTTAGCAGCCATAGTATTTTCCTTGAAGATTTGGAGGCATTATCTATAAGGTATTCGTGTAGATATATTGACAGATCATAAGAGCCTTCAGTATGTCTTTTCACAGAAATATCTAGATCTTCATCAGAGAAGGTAGTCATATCTCTTGAAAGATTATGACATGAGCGTCCTTTATCATCCAAGCAAGGTAAACGTAGTAGCCAGTGCTCTCAGTAGACTGTCTATGGATAGTATTGCTCATGTCAAGGATAGCAAGAAGAAGTTAGCTGAGGAAGTCTATCAGTATGCCCGACAAGGAATTTGATTAGTTGATACAGAGGAGGGTGACATATGGGTTCAGAATAGTTTAGAATCATCTCTAGTTTCCGAGGTCAAAGAAAAGCAAGATAGGGATCCCAACCTAGTCAAGTTGAAAGAGTCAGTCAAGGATTAGAAATTAGAGGTTTTCTCCCAAGGGGAAGATAGTATTTTGCGTTATCAGGGTTGTCTCTATGTTCTATGTGTATATGACTTAAGGTAGTGAATTCTTCCAGAAGCGCATGGTGCGTGCTACTCTATTCATCCAGGGGCCACAAACATGTACCGCAATTTTTAGGAAATCTATTGGTGGAGTGGGATTAAGAGAGATGTTGCAGATTTTATGGCTAAGTGATCTACATGTCAGCGGGTTAAGATAGAGCATTAAAATCTTAATGGGTCCATGCAGGAGTTCAGTATTCCTACTTAGAAGTGGGAAAAAGTGAATGTGGACTTCGTGACGGGTTTGCCTCGAACTTATCATCAACATGATTTGGTTTAGGTAATTGTAGATAAGATGACCAAATCAGCTTATTTTTTTCCAGTTCATACCTCTTATTTAGCTGAGGATTACGCCAAACTCTACATTAGGGAGTTGGTCAGATTGCATGGTGTTCCGCTATATATTTTCACAGATAAAGGTACCCAATTTAGCTCTCATTTCTAGGAAGTGTTCCAAAAGGGTCTTGGTACCCAAGTTCATCTCAGTACAACATTTCATCCTTAGGAAGATGGTCAAGCAAGAAAGACTATTCATACTTTAGAGAAAGTCTAGTTGATCTGAGAAAGACTTCGGGCTACTCAAAGTCAAATAAAGTCTTATGCAGATGTTCCTAGAAAGGATATCAAGTTTGAGATTGGTGATCATGTCTATCTAAAGATCTCTCCTATGAAGGGTCTGAAATGGTTCAGCAAGAAGGGAAACCTCAGTCCCTGATATATCGGTTCCTTCAAGATTCTCCATAAGCGATGAGCAGTCGCGGTCGAAGCTTGGCTCTAGCCGCTAAAGCTCACGGGGGCGTATCCGTATTTGGTCAGTCTCTTTGGCAAGGTAACTTATGAGCTCAAATTGCCTTCAGATATAACTTTAGTTCATCCAGTTGTCCATATCTCCTTGCTCAAGAAGTGTATAAGTGACCCAGCAGTTGTAGTCCCTATTAATAGAATAGATGTTCAGAACAACCTCTCTTATGAAGAGAATCTGGTCGAAATCCTAGACAATCAGACTCGTAGATTAAGGAACAAAGAAGTTCCTCTAGTTCAGGTTCTTAGGAGAAACCAGTCTATCAAGGGAGCTACTTGGGAAGTAGAACCAGACATGTGTACCAAGTACCCTCACCTCTTCTCTGCCAACTCAGATCAAGATCAAGGTAATAGTTCTTCTTAAGCTTACTCAGTTTCATGTTCAGTGTTCTCCATAAACATGGTATTAAATACCATTGCATATTCAGTCATGCATTAATGTATTAGCTCAGTTATATAAGTATTCATCCAACATGTATTCTCATTGTGAGGAACTTTGTTCATCAGAACACCTAGTTATGCATTCATAAATCAGTTACACATGCATCAGATATGCATGTACAATATGATATGTTCAGTTATAAGCCATTTAAGTCATGACATCATGTTTTAGTATTCATGTTTAGTATGTAGATTGGTTGTTCTTTCCCCTTACTCAGTCTTATTTGAGGACAAATGTTCTCAAGGGAGAGATATTGCAATACTCCATACTTTTTCCTAGCTTGAAATTTGTCCCAATAATATTAGAAGCTTCTTTTGAAAGAAAAATCCACTTTTATACATGTGGTATTTTTAATATATTCTCCTTTTGTCATGGGGGAAATTAATTTAGCTTTCCAATGTTACCAATTTTATCAAAATCTGACATCGAAGGAGAAATTTATGGCCAAAATACAGAAAGCAGTAAAATCGTCCATGCGCGATGGTGAGGCCAATGGACCATCGAACTAGTGAAGGACCATCACCAACGACCTTCACAGTGAGGCAGTGTGACTACCTTCTTCCTATGAGCAACGGCCCAGGCCGACGGACCATCGGACTAACGACGGACCGTTGTAAGGAAAACAGTGAGGCCACCTTATGGATAAGGTGCGATGGACCGGTTGACAGACCATCCAAATTATGATGGAACATCACCCAAGCTGTCATAGCCAAGGTAGTGAGACCCTATTTAGGTCCACGTATGATGGTCAGAATGATGGATTGTCGAGCCAGCGATAGACCATCACACGAGCCATCACAGGTCACGTCCAGTTATTTTAAGTTATTTTTTTAAAGGGGTATTTTTTATCTTTTACCACCCATTTATATACCTAAATATATCCGACCTTAGCTTATTTTGTTCATCATTCCTTCACAACAACAAAACTAGGGTTTTCTCTCTAACATTAATCTCCAAGAACAAAATCAAAATCTTCTTCAAGAACTAAGAGATTCATATTCTTCAAGTTCATAACTTCAAGAAACTCAACCCAGGTATGCATAGTGTTCATTCATGGACTCATTTCATCTATGAAGCCCAAGAATCTCTTTTCAAAGTTATATTTATGGATTTTCTTTATGAATTTCATGATTGGGTTGCTCTTGTTTATGTTGATAATGAGTAATTGAATTTTATTCCATGTTTAGGGATAAATTTTATATGGATTTGATTAGTATAGATGTAGATTCATATAAATCTATGATTAAACCCTTGAATGATAAAATTAGAATTGAATCATGATGTTTAATTGTTGTGAAATGTTGTTTACACATATTATGCCTACCATGTGTTTGATTAAATGCCTAGATAAAGGAAAATGCCCAACTAGAATGATATGATGAAATCACCATGTATGTACAAGTTTATGCCGATCACATATTTGATGAAATGCTTCAATAAATGTATTATGGATTATGAAGTTAGTGTTGTGTTCAAGTAGTTCATGCTTTTCCAGTTTCCTTCTATCAAGTCCTGTGGGTACTTGTACCCAAAATATTAGCTGTGTGCCTAGAGCTATGTCATGTTTCCACGATACTCTCAATCAAGCTATGATCCCTAGACTTCAAATAGTCTTGTGACTCAGGAAATCTCCATGATCTCATGAACTCTGTGAGTTGTTAGATATCAGTAGTATTCCATCAGTCAACAAAAGTTAGTAACTCAATCAATATTCAGTTCAGTAAATCATGTTTAGTATTTATTCAGATGGGAGTAGAAATTAGCATAGAGAAAACCTAAAATGGGAACTCACCTATTATATGAGGGTCCAATTTTTAGAAGCAATCCTTGCATTCCATAAATATGTAGCAAACATAAGTTGAGACATTATATCCTACTATATGAGGGTAGATGAGGTGGCTTATCCTAATATATGAGGGTCTGATTGTTCTCACTAGAGTTACCTATTTTATTAGGGTGACTTACATATTTCCTTACTAGGTATTGACACCAGTCTAATCAGGGCAATTATTGAACCCCAATTCAGCTATAATATATCATTTGGGGCACGTCTGTTAGATGACTACCTCTCACAGTCTTAGTATCAGTTTTAATAAAAGAACTCAAATAGTTCTTCAAAATTCAGGGCTGTCAAATATAGTCAACTCAGATACTGTATAGAACTCAGCTAGTTCCATCAATTTCAGTACTGTTAGATACAGTCACACATGTTATCAGTTATAAGAATTAAGTTATTAGTTAAGTTAGTCATCCACATACTCATGTTATCACGATTTTAGATATAGTTACTATGTATACATGCATGTATTCTCACATTCATATTAGTCAGTTAGCCAGTATTGTTAATGCATATCAACACCATGCATTTAGCCTACCCATATGCATACTATTAAATTTAAAGTACTGATGCATTTGCGCTATGGTGTCTTATACCATTAGTCCAGAGACACGAGCTCCAGATCATTGTAGATTTCAGTCTCAGCAGTCAGAATTAGAAGTGAGTCCTTATTTTTCGAGGACATGATCATTACTTTGTTATCTCATTAATTTATTTATTAGTTGTAGTTAGTTGGGGAGATGTCCCATCAACTCCTTATTCAGACCGTTCAATTAGTTATAGGCTTTCCAGACTATCATGTTCAGTTAGTTATTTAAATAGTTTTAGGTATTTTATACCTCATCCATATGTTATGATTTATTAGATCCTATGTTATAGTTTTGAACCTTATGGCCTTTTAGTTCTTATTTCTGTATTATACAGTATATTATGTAGTGTACTGGTACAAATATCAGTCATGGGTTAGCTTATAGTCCTTCGGGGTCATGAGTATCGCATGGCATTTTGGGTACTAGATTTGAGGCATTACAAATCCCTAAAAAGGGGCACCCATTAGTCGACAGAGACTGCATTTGTTGATATGTAGAGGCATGTTTATCTAGCTATGGGTGCATATTCTCACAGTTCACCACCACCTCCATGGCCTTCGCCTATGGATCTACCCCCATATAGGGATGCTCAAGACATTAACGCTTACTGCATGCCAGGTTTATTCTTACTTCCCTCTATTTTACTTCATTCTATTGTATTAAGCATAATGTATAGTTCTTAGTTTTGGGTGGACATACCATGCCTCCATGGGTTTTTTGTCGTAATTCTTTTTCTATTAGCTATGGTATTAATATAAAACCAACATGTCTAGGTTAATTTGTATTGTACTGTGTTTTATTTCTGATTGTGATGTGTTTTTATGTAATTATGAGATTTTTTAACTATTTAGGGCTCATGTTTTAATTGATATTTGATACCCCTAAAAAATTTGTGTTTTTGAACTGTGTTAATATATATGTGTGAACATTGCAGATCTTCTTATGGCATTAGAATTAAGGACATAATAATTACTTGCTAATAATTGCATGAATTAGATAGGTTGTAGTTGGTAATATTGACACCGTGCCATGTTTGTGTGAGATACTACTGAGTTCCCTTTGTGTGTTTAATTGAGAAATCGCCTGGTGAAACTTTCCTAGGTTGAAGGTTAGTCGATTAGGAAAGGATTATAGGGCATTTTTTATTTTAGTCTATTTATAGCATAAATGACCTTTTATTTGTGGATTGTATCCCTTGATCCCTGTTTTAAGCCTTATAAGCCTATTTTTCTTGTTTCACCATTCACCTTCCCATTTTTATTATAATGAACCTATTTTTTTCCTAGTCATCTTTGGACATTGTACACTATAACTCAAGCTAAGTGCCTATGTTGGCGGTGGCAATCATAAGGGTACATCATGAAAAATGGGTATGAAGAAGGGTAAAATAAGATAAAAAGTTAGTAGGACTGAGTGTGAAAAGATAAAGAAAGAGAAAAAAAGAAAAAAGGAAAAAAATTATGTTAAAGTGAAAAAGTTAGAATAAAAGACCGCGCCCAACCTGAATGTGCAATAAAGAATAAAAGGGAGAAATAAGGGTTGAATAAAAGGAAATTTCCTAGTAAGTGAGACCCCAAGGTTAGTGTAGTTCCGGGAGGGTTAGTAACTTGATATGTCCATATGTACCATACAATCCCCCAAACCTACATTACAAGCCGAGAAAACTCCTATAAAGATTCTAACTTTACTATCTCAAAACTAAGGTAAGGAAAATAAGGGCAACACTATGGTATTTGAAATGTATTGATTGGAACTTCTCTTATGATGTAAGTGTCTCATGATTGTCCCTGCATTGACATTCATTATTTTAGATGAGTGAGTAGGACATCTTTGTTATGAGGGCACTTGAGTCAGATTGCTATCTGTTTACTTGTTTCAGGTAGTGTAACTTGTATATATGAGTGGTTGTCTATTGCTAATGTAATTTCCATACCTTGATCCCATTGTGTCACATTGTTCTGCTTCATGTCCATACACAATTGGTTATGAAAAGTGAGATAGGAGGGGGATATCATAATTTGAGTTTAAAGTGTTGACTAACTGCCTTAAATAACTTATATTATCCAGGTTAAGCATCAATTTTTTTTAATTTCTTATTGCCCGAGGACATGCAAATTTTCTAAGTTGAGGTTGTTAATAAGATATAGAAATATAGCACTTTGACACTTAAAATAAGGAAAATATGCAAGTTTTTGAGGTTATTTTATTAGAATTATGCATTTTGGGTATTCTTTGCAAGAAATTATGTTTTGGATCCTAAGTTCGTGAAATAGATGTTTTTGGATACTTTTAGGAAAAATTATGAATGATTGGGACACTTTTCATCTAGTTCATGATCAAAGCATATTTGAGAATTGAAGAAGAGCTGAAAAGATGACTCCCAACACTTACTAAGTCAACATACGAGCCGCATGTAGGACTTAAAGACCGCAAGTAGGCAAAGCAAGTGCCAGAAGTCCAAAATCTTGAGAGCTGAACTTGTAGGGTTTTTTCATTCTCTATTTGTGCCCTATATCTGTGCCTAGGGTGTAGACCGCAGGTAGTACCTGTGCCTAGGGTTAGAGCATAGGTACAGAACACATGTGGCCACCAACCCTATTTTGTCATATTTCATTCTGGCTTTGGTTTTAGTGTTACCTCATGTACAAAAAATACCCATCATGTATTTTTTAGCAGGAGTTATGCACTTTTGAAACTAATAAAACTACTTTGATTTTTGGATCAAATTTTGATCTCTGGATTCTCCTGTATTAACTTTTGTTGATTAATCGAGTTACAATTGTGGGTTTTCTTCTTCTTATTATTATAATTTTAGCTATGCTTTCAATCATGAATATTGTTGATTACTTTACAATGATGAGTGATAAAAAATCCATAGCTAGGGTTATGGAAAACCTGGTTGATTAATGATGTGGGAGAAGTAAGATTATTGAATTGAACCAATGCCTATGGAATGCATTGCATTATCTTTACTACAATAGATCTCTTAGTGATAGACAACATTAAGATCCCGCCTAGGTTATTGCTACTTACTCCAAAAGAACAGTAGTAAATAGGAAAAGATAAGGACAATAATAATTTGGATTTTATCTATTGATCCAGAAACTAGGTATTGTCTACATAATATCGTTAGAGTTTATCTAATAACTAGATTCTCAAAAATTTAATTGTTAATTGGGATAAATATAAGGGTTAGTAATGCAACATCTAGAGACTCAAAAGGTAAAGGGTGAAATCTATCTAATCACCCAAAAAACCATATATGGTACATCAATTGTTGATTCTGCATAGCAAGGTATTAGATTTGTTCAACATAGCATGATAAGCCTATAAATTTAAAAAGCCAGGGGGAACGCAATCCTATCATTGACTAATACTGATTACAATCGAAGTTGTTATTTATTCCTTGTTTGATTTGCTATTTAAATCCCCCATTTACTTTTCCAATTTTTGTATATTGATTACAGTTTCTAAGATCCACAATTCCATGTATTCCCTTTGGATTAAACTCCAACCATCATTGGGTTACAGTATTTTACAGCGGCCACATTCATCTTCGATGTGAAGGTATAGCTTGGGTGTTATTAGTGCTTTTTTTCAAATTCCTTTAGTTTGAGTTTTGGTTGAAGTCAATGACATTCCTTGGGCATGTCATGTATAAGGATGGATTTATGGTAGACCCAACGAATATTGAGGCAATTCTTGATTAGCCTAGGACTATATCTCCAACTAAGGTCGTTTAAGAACCTATGACTAGATTTACTCAGAAAGAGGTTACTTTCCGATGGTTCAAAGAGTAGGAGTTGAGATTTTAAAAGCTTAAGGAGTTTTTTACTTTCGCTTATATTTAGGCTCTTCCTATTTAGGGTGAGGGATTCAACGTTTATTGTGATGCATTTTCTATTGGTTATAGTTGTGTATTGATGTAGCTTGGTCGTCTTATTGCTTATTCTTTGAGGTAGCTTAAGGTGCATGAGCGCAACTAAACCAATCATTATTTAAAGTTGGCAGTAGTTTTTATTCTTCTTATGATTTGAAGGCATTATCTTTATGGTGGGGATTATAAGATTTACACAAATCATTGAAGTCTTCAACATCTTATGACCCCAGAGGGAGCTAAATTCTATGAAACATAGATGGATGGAGTTATTTAAGTATTGTGATATATCTATTTTTTATCATTCCGACAATGCGAATATGGTAGCCGATTCCTTAAGCTGGAAGGTAGTGTATATGTGTATCTTGGCTTTAATTTTAGTTTCCCAGAGTCTGTTGTATCAAAAACTCAATTCATATCTAACTTGAAGGTAAGACTTGATATTTTAGACCATAGGTTGATTCTTGCTAGTGTTAAGGTGAGGTCCTGCTATTTGAGAAAATATAAGATCGCTAGTTTGAGGATAAGAGACTTTGAATCTTACGTGATTGTGGGTGTAATAGTAATTCCAAGAGGGATACCATGTTTTCTAAGGGTGTCTGGATATTTGATAGCCACATTTGTTTCCCAAAGGTTAATGACTTGATTTAGTTGATTTTACATGAGGATAACAACTCTAGGTATTCTATTCACCAAGGTCTAGCCAAGATATATAGAGATCTGAGACATCATTATTGGCTGAGTAGAATAAAGAGGGATGTGGTAGATTTTGTAGCTCATTGCCTATTATTCAATAGGTAAATATCAAGTATCAATGGCAAGGTGATTTTATTCAGAGATTGCCTATTCTCGAGTGGACGGAGAGTGGCTTACCATGGACTTTGTTAGTGGTTTGACTCATACTTCCTATTGTTCTGATGGTATTTGGGTCATTGTGGATTGATTGACTAAATCTTCACATTTCATTCCTATTCAAATATCCTTAGTGTCGAGAGGTTAGCCCATATCGATGTTATTAAGATAGTCCATTTAGATGGTTTTCCTATATCTATTATTTTTTATTGCGGTTTATTGTTCACTTCTATATATTTGAGAGCATTCTAAGAGGAGTTCGTTACTATGGTGGACCTCAGTACAACCTTTCATCCTCAGAACAATTTCCAGTCGAAGTGAACTATTTAGGTTTTAAAGGATATGCTCTGAGCCTGTGTTATGGATTTTTTAGGTTAGTGAGAGCACCGCTTATCCTTGGTAGATTTGAATATAATAATAGTTATCATTCAATTATTAAGATTACACCTTTTTAGGCTTTATATGGTAGGCGATGTCGTTCTCTGATTGGATTATTTGAGACTTTCGATGTTAGACCTTATGGAACCGACTTGCTTTATGAGTTGTTTGATAGATTTAGGGTGATTCAACATGGTTTGAGGGTATCTTAAAGTTGGTAGAAGGCTTATGGAGACCATAGGATTCATTCCTTGAGATTTTAAGTTGGCAATAAGGTATTGCTCCATGTATTAGCCATAAAGGTTGTGATAAGGATCAGAAAGAAAGGCAAGCTCAACCCCAGATATATTGGACCTTTTTAGATTTTATGCTCCATTAGTAAGGTGTGTTATGAGTTAGAATTACCCCCAGATTTTGCAGTTGTTCATCAAATTTTCCATGTTTCTATGTTGCGTAGATACATTCCTTATCCGTCCCATGTGCATAGATGGGACTTAGTCTAGTTGGATCAGCGTTTGATTTCATGGAAAATTTGGTGCTTATTTTGGTTAGTTATGTTAGAAGATTATGCTCTAGAGAGGCAAGAGCGAGATGTGAACCTAGTATCCTCACCTATCCTAACCCTTTACTTTCATGTACAAAAGTTCTTTTAGTAGTGGATATTGTAATGACCCTTAAGGTCAGCTGTAAGACCCTACATATTTCTCTCATAGTCTGAGCCTTAGAGCGTGTTTAGTGAAGTGTTAATCTGGCCCTAAAAGGTTGAGAAGTGTCTTCCCAAGTGAGAAGTATTTTGAACCGTGTATAATTTCCCTAGTATCGACTTTTTGTCATGTAGAGAATTGAATAAGCTTTCCATCAATACCGAATTTGCCCAAATCTGACACTTGGGCGAAGAGTTAGAGCCATTTTAGTGAGACAGTGTGCCACCTGACACTTTAGCGCATCGCAGAGCCAGCCAAAATGACAATCGTCAAAATTCAGTGAGCCTTAACGATTGTGGCACGTCGCGCCAAGGCTTAATTTCAGAATTGTCAATTTCTAGTGCACTAACATGATTCCACCGCATCGTGGTGCCTTTCCAGTTCGTATCCAAGGTGGCAACACGATTTCCACCGCAATGCGCCATTAAGCAGTCTCCCGATTGTCTAATTTCCATTGACTTGGAGCGATTATGGCGCATCGCGGCAGCATGTAAAATTAGTATTTCCAAAAATAATTTGTCCTTATCATAATTTGGTACTTCCAAAAAGGAATCATTTGCCCTTGTCACTCAAAATATCTCTCAAGAAACTCTCATCTTCTCCCAATAACAAATCCCAAGCTCTTCCTTCAAGAAATCAAGATTTCAAGCTTCCAAGTTCAAGTAACCCTCAAGAAGTTTCTAAGAAACTATCTATTATTGTATGTAGGTATTCATAAATGGGTTTGTTTAACCCATTGAGCCCAAAGACCCTATTTTTACTTAAAAGTATAAATATTATCCTACTTCATGAAATTTATCCAAGAATTTGATGCTAAATAGATTAAAATTTATCTCAACAAGTTCTTCCAAGTGAATTATGCTATATAATGCTTTGAATTGCAAATTTCCATGTCATAGTCGATTGATTTTATATTAGATCCCCAAAATATGAATTTATCCATGTAATCATATTGTTTTCTCATGTTTAACAGATTCTCATGTTCAAATTCATGCTTCTTACTTGTTTGTTAAAGTGTTTATGTTTTGGTTCTTTGAACCACAATCCTATACTATCGTTTTGAGCTTTGATATTGTATTTCATGATCATTCAGTGGTGGCTGGTTATGAACATCCGATACCTATGTGTTTTACATAATTTATGATTTTCAAGTAATATGTAATTTAAGCCATAAACCTTATCATTAAACTCAGATATTTATGATCACGATTAACCCTATTAGAAATAATGTTCAGTTAAACATAGTTTAGTTCAGTACCAGTGTCAGTTCAGTTGGGAGTAGGACCTAGTAAAGAGTGAACGTTGGGATGAAGGCTCCCCCATGAGTCATTAGAAACAATCCCTAGGTTCCAAAACTATGTATCCAACATAGGATATGTGGGGTCACCCATCAGTTTAGGCTTAACTTTCTCTAAGTGATCCCCCGTCAATTTAGGCTTGACTCCCTAGTCCTTTGGTACACAAGTTTAGTGGATTCACACAACCAATATTAGTACCCGTGGCATGGAACTCACACCTTTTCCACTGGGTTATAGGTTGGACCCCAATTTGCTCAGATTAGGGCATGTCGGTTACATCATACCTCCCACAGTTTTAGTCTATATGTCAGTGTAACTCATCTCAAGTTTGCTTGACCAAGTGTGCAGATCATGAGTTATTCAGTTATCCAGATTTTATTCTTTTAGATTTCTGGTAATCTCAGTAACATGTTTGTGCTTGGTCTTGCATTCTTAGATATTACATAAATATACATTCATTATCAATTATCCCATGTATTTCAGTCAGTGCATATCTCACATACCAGTACATTCAAAGTAATACTCGCATACTTTTCTTTGAGCTATATTATCTTATAACATAGGTTCAGACACAATTTCCTGACCATTCCTAGATAACTCATTATCCAATAGCAATAGTGGTGAATCCTCATCCATCAACAACATGATATGTTTCTCTTAGTTATTTTAGTACTTTCATAAGTTTAGTGAGTTAGGGTTAATTGGGAGTTTTTCCCATCAACTCATCATGATGTTTAGAGGCTTTCACACAATAAATTAGTTAGTCATTCAGTTTTTTAAGTATTTATCAGTTGTTTTCAGATAGACGATTTAGTGTTTAATATTTTAGCAGATATTTCAGACAAGTCATTACTGCGCATTCTAGTAGTTAGATTTGCAGTATTTTATCAGTTTATCTTCCACACATATGTTGAATTATTCTTTTACTTAGTGGTAATAGCTGGTACCAGTTCACGAGTTAGCTTATTGTCACTTGTGGTCATAAGCATCGTTGTCTCGACTTGGTGGTAGCCTCAGGTCATGACAAATATTGGTATTAGATACTAAGGTTTTAAAGTATCCCAGGGTAGTTGAAATCTGTGTTAAGTAGAGTCTTGTACATGGGTGTGAAGTATGCCACACATATGGGTAGGAGACTATGAGATATTTTATGAAACTTTATTTTGTTTCAATGTTCATGTCATGCGCAAGAGATTGAGCTCTATTTAATTCTTCTTTCAAACTCAGCCTTCATCCTATCTATAGACAATGCCTCCCAGAAGAAACAGTGGAAGAAGAAATGGGGATCATCCCACACCAACACCTATTCAGGAAGATCCCCTGAATGAGCATATCTCTCATGCAGAATTCAGGGCTGCTTTCACTACCCTGACCCATTCTGTAGGTGCTCAAAATAGTCAGTAGGCTATTTTATCTAACTAATCAAGTGGCAAATACAACTGTAGTTAGAATTCAAGATTTCACTCGAATGAATCCACCTTGATTTTATGGATCCATGTTTGAGTAGGATATACAAGATATTTCGGACATAGTTAAGAAAATGATAGATATCATGAGCATCACGTTGAGTGAGAGTGCAAAGTTATATACATATCAATTGAAGGATGTATTTAACACCAGGTCTAAGTAGTGGGAGGAGGATGAGGTGTTGATTTAGAGCTGGTAGAGTAGGGGGTATTTGTCACAACTTCCTTAGATAGGTTCTTCCCCCTAGAGTTGATGGACACTAAGGTTAAGTAGTTTATCATTTTGAAGTAGGGTAATATAAGCGTGAAGGAGTACTTTATTATGTTCGCTCAGTTGGCGAGGTATACTCCTACTATGGCGGTGGATAATAGGCCTAGAATGAGTAAATTTTTATCTAGTGTAGCTGATAATATAGTTAAAGAGTGTAGGAATGCCTTGTTGATTAAAGAAATAGACCTGTGAAGTCTAATGGTTCATGCTTAGCAGATTGAGGAGGAGAAGTATAAGAAGAAGAAGAGAGCACAAATAAGATGTCCAAAGCAGGTAGTTTAAACATTCCTTAGCCAAGGTAGAAGGTGGTAATCGTTCTAAGTTTTCTCTGAAATTTTTTGCCCCAGCTCCATATTTAGCTATTATACCAGTGCCTAAGCTTAGGTAAGATAGTCGAGATAGAGCGTCAGGCTCTAAGTCCTAGGGAAGTGTGAACATTTTTCATCCTAATCTGCTTTGACAAAAATATGGTAGGAATCATTAATGTAAGTGTAAGGATTGTAGTGATGTGTGTTTTGGATGTGGCTAGCCAGGCCATACGCTCAGGGATTCCCCATGGGTTGGTCAGAAAGTCAGTCCAATTGTTCTTTAGCTCTATCTATCTACCTGACTCAGCAAGGATCCACTGCCAGTGAAACTAGTGGGCAACTGCCAGAATAAATTGTATGCTAATCAAATTGGCATGATAAGGAAACTTCCCCTGATATGGTTACGAGTACATTGCAAGTCTTTTATCTTCATGTTTATGTCTTATTAGACCCTGGAATACCAAGTTATTTTGTGACTCCTAATATAGCAATAAACTTTTGTGTCAGTCCTAAAATATTAGCAGAACCATTCTTAGTATCTACCCCGATGATTAAATCTATCATAGCCAGGTGGGTATACAGAAATTTCCTGATTACAGTATTTCAAAAAATCACTTTAGTTGATCTTGTGGACTTAGATGTTATTGATTTTGATGTTATTCTGACATGGATTGCCTCTTTTTATGCTATGCCTCAGTTGACTATAGAAATAAAGTCATTCAGTTTTAGTTTCCTAATGAACCTATTTTTAAATATAGGGGTTGTACTTCAGTACCTAAATATCATTTTGTTTCCTATCTTAGAGCAATAAAGTTGATATTCAAGGGGTGTATTACCATCTTATTCTAGTCAAAGACTTAAATTTTGAGGTTTTGAGTATTGAGTCAGTTCCGATAGAAAATAAATATCAAGTTATGTTCCCTAAAGATCTCTCGAGAGTTCCTCCCAATATGGAAATCAACTTTGGAATTGATATCCTTCCAGAAACCCAACCTATCTCTATTCCACCCTACAGAATCACTCTAGCTGAGCTTAAACTATTAAAGAAACAATTGAGGAATCTCTTAGATAAGGTTTCAAAAGGTGTAGTGTTTCCCCACTGGGAGCTTAGTTTTATTAACTACTGTCAGTTAAACAAAGTCACCATCAAGAATAACTATCCACCCCCAAGAATTAAGGACTTGTTCGATCAACTTTAGGGTGCCAGTTATTTCTCTAAGATAGACCTCAGATCCAGCTATCATCAGCTCAGAATCAGAGAATGCGATATTTTGAAGACAAACTTCAAAACTCGGTATGGTCACTTTGAAATCCTAGTTACGTCTTTTGGTTTAAAAAATGCCCCTGCAACTTTCATGGACTTGATGAATAGGTTGCTCAAGCAACACTTGGAGATGTTTTTCATAATCTTCATTGAGGACATCCTTTCTATTTCTGCAGTGAGAATGATCATGCAAATTATTTGAGGGTTGTGTTGCAGTCCCTTAGAGATCATCATTTATTTTCTAAGTTCACAAATTTTTAATTTTTTCTAAGATTAGTAGCTTTCCTTGGCCATATGGTTTCCAGTGGTGGCATTCGAGTTGACTCTCAAAAGACCAAAGCAGTAAGAAATAATCTAGACCCATCTCACCATCAGATATTAGAAGTTTCTTAGGTTTTTCTATCTATTATTGATGGTTTGTTGTAGGGTTCTCTACTATTGCCTCCCTATGTCTTGATTGACTCAGAAGAAGGTTAATTTTTAGTGGTCAGATTCATTCAAGAAGAGTTTTCAAGACTTAAAGACTTGACTCACTTATGACTCAATCTTGACTTTGCCAGGTGGTTCAGATGGATTTGTAGTTTATTGTGATTCTTCCATAGTTGGTCTTAATTATATGTTGATGCTGAGAGGGAATGTCATAGACTTCACCTCTAGTTAGCTTAAAACCCATAAAAGAATTAGATAACCCATGATCTTGAGTTGGCTGTTGTTGTATTAGCCTTAAAAATTTTGAGGCATTATCTTAATGGCGTTCAGGTTGATATGTTCATCGATCATAATAGTTTACAGCATGTGTTCACGCCGAAAGATCTAAATCTTAGTCAGAGAAGGTAGCTTGAGTTTTTAAAACATTATGATATGAGTGTGTGGTAACATCTAGGCAAGGCCAATATAGTGGCAGATACCCTTATTACGTTTTCTATGGGTAGTGTTACTCATGTGGAGGGAGATAAGAGGAACCTAGTCCGTGAGGTGCATTAGCTTGCTAGATTAGATGTCTAGTTGATTGATTCAGCTGAAGGTAGTACATAGGATCTGAATGGTGCAGAATCTTCATTGGTTGGCAAAGTGAATGAAAAACAATATACAAATCCCAGTTTGGTTAAGTTAAAAAGGCAGTTAGAGATCAGAAAGTAAAGATTTTCTCCTAAGGGGGAGATGGCATGCTTCATTATTAGGGTAGGTTATATGTTACATATGTTTATGGTTTGAGACAAAAAATATTAGAAGAAGCGCATGGTGCGTGGTACACTATCCACCCTAGTGCTACTAAGATGTACTGTGGACTTGCAGGAAATCTATTGGTGAAGTGGTATGAAGAAAGATATTACATATTTTATGGTTAAGTTTTTGGACTGTCAACAAGTCAAGGTTGAGAACCCTAGACAAAGTGCTGTACTTCAGAAGTCAACATCCCCACTTGGATGTGGTAGGTGCTGAGTATGGTCTTTTGAACAGGATTGCCTCGCACGCATTGTCAACATGATTTGATTCTAGAAGTTATAGTTAGAATGACCAAATCAGATCATTTCTTGCCAATTCATATGTCGTATTCAATCAAGGATTATACCAGACTCTATCTTAGAGAGTTTGCTAAGTTGCAAAAGAATCCATTGTCTATCATTTAAGATAGAAGTATACGGTTTAGCTCTCACATTTGGAAGACTTTTCAGAAGGGTCTTGGTATCCAAGTATATCTTAGTACAACTTTTTATCTTAAGATAGATGGCCAGGTAGAGAGAACAATTCAGAAGTTAGAGAACACATTGCAGGCCTATGTTATTGACTTTAAAGTAGTTTGGATGACCACTTACCTTTGATTAAGTTTGCTTAGAACAACAGTTATCACCCAAGTATTCTGATGGCTCTGTTTGAGGCTATCTAGAGAAGGTGATGTAAATCTCCTAATGGTTAGTTTTAGGTAGTGATGCAACTTTGATAGGGAAAAATTCAATATTTGAGGTAATGGAGAAAGTTTAGTTGATTTTGGAGAGGCTAAAGAACACCATAAGTCATCAGAAATCTTATGTAGATGTGAGGAGAATAGATATTGAGTTTTAGGTTTGTGACTTATTTTATTTGAAAAATTTTGCAATGAAAGTAGTGAATATATTCAAAAAGAATAGGAAGCTCACTCCCCGATATGTTGTCCCTTATAGAGTGTTGAAACGTCTTCGGAAGGTAGCTTATGAGACTTAGTTGCCTGCAGATTTGGCATCAGTACATCTGTTGTTCCATTTTCTTTGTTAAAGTAATATATTGGTGATTTAGTTTTTGTTGTTCCTTTAGGATGAATGGATGTACTGGATAGCCATTCCTACGAAGAAGTTCCAGTTGAGATCCTTGATTGCCAGATTCGTAGGCTAAGGAATAAAGAAGTTCCCCTAGTTTAATTTCTATGGAGGAATCAGTCTGTTGTTAGGCTACTTGGGAAAAACAAGCAGATTTGTTAGCCAAGTACTCTTAATATTTTTTTGGAAAACTCAGATTCAGCTTGACGTAATGATATTTCTTAGATTGACCATGTTTAGTTTTCTATTTCAATTATATAACCATTCTTATGTCATTGCATGCATCCACAAAATTAGTTCAGTTCAAGTATCATGCTTCAGACTTAGTTACGTAATAACATTCCAAGTCATGCTTGTTTATTATATCATCTCCGTTTCTATAGTATCCTCAGATTAACCAGTCTCATTCAAGGACGAAAGTTCCCACTAGGGAGATATTATAATATCCCAAAAGATCCTAAGCTTAGTTCAGTTGTAGTGGCATGCTTAAAGTGTCCAAGGCTTGAAATTTTCACCAAGTATTAAGGACTTAGTCATTTTCACACCCCCTAAACTTCACAGATTTTATTTTGTCCTACCCAACCCTGAGACATAGGTTTTTAAGTCGATTCATGTTTTGGGAGGTTAATAGGATGTCTCGAGATAATTTTGGGTTATTCGGAGGAGGTTTGGGACGTGTTTGGATGGATGAAATAGTAAGCCAATGTGAGTAGCCCACGACGTATTGCTTTCTCCCATGGTGAGGTGGTCCACGACGCGTTGCTTTATCCCCCAAAGATAGTGACGTGGTGCGTTCCTTTCTCCCGTCGAGAGAGAGGCATGGTGCATTCCTATTTCCTATACATCTTCTGGATTTAAGTGCCCAAGGAGCATTTGAGTTATTTTCCATCAACCCAATTCATTCTTAACATGATTTGGAACTTCTAAAAGGGCATTATTTGCCCTAAATTTCTCTCAAGAAACCCTCCTCTTCTACCAAGTACAAAATCCAAGATCTTCCTACAAGAAATCAAGGGTTCAAGCTTCCAAGTTTAACAAACCCTCATAAAATTTTTGACAAACTATCTATTGAGGTATGTGGGTATTCATCAATGGGTCTCTTTCTCCCATAGACCCCAAAAACCTTAGTTTTACTTACAACTTTAAATCTTATCCTACTTTATGAAATTAATCCATTAATTTCAAGCTAAATCGATTAAAAGTTATGTCTACAATTGCTTCTAAGTGTATTATGCTATCTCACGTTTTGAATTACAAGTTTCCATTTCATAATCCATTGATTACATGTTAGATCCCCGAATTACGAATTTAGCCACTCATTCATGTTGTTTTATCATGTTGACCATATTCCCATGTACAAGTTCAAACTTCTTACTTGTTTGGTGAAATATTTTTATTTTGGGACTTTGAACTATGATATCATGATATAGTTTTAAGCTTTGATATGGTATTTTATGATCGTTCAATGCTAGCAGGTTATGAACACCTGATACCTATTTGTTTTACATGATTTCATATTTTCAAGTAATTAGTTAGTTAAGACATAAACATATCATTATACTCAGATATTTATGATCATGATGAGCACTATTAGAAATAATGTCCATTTAAACTTAGTTCAATTGAGTACCAGTGAAAGTTTAGTTGGGAGTAGGACTTAGCACCGAGTGAATGTAGGGATGGCGCCTCCCCCGTCAGTTTAGGAAAAGTTATTATATCAATCCTTAGGTTCCAGAACTATGTACCTAGCGTAGGATATAAGAGGTCACCCGTCAGATTAGGCTTGATTTCATTTTAGGGGTCACCCATCAGTTTGGGATTGACTCCCTAGTCCTTTGGGGCACCATTTTAGTGGATTCACATAGCCAGTGTTACTACCCATTGCATAGTGCTGATACCCTTCCGACTAGGGTTACAGGTTAGACCCCGATTTGATCAGATTGGAGCATGTCAGTTACATGATACCTACCACAGTTTTAATCAGTCTTTCAATGTTTCCATCACGACCTGATTTCCTCAGGTCATAATAGTGCCAACCATAACCCACCAGTAGGAGATCCAACCTGTAGTCTTATATGACTAGTAAAGGACTACTCAAAATATAAGGAAAAGAATGAGAAATATATTAAATAAAGATCAATACATAGAAGAATTCCAAAACCTGGTGGTATCAGTACAAGAGCTTCTAATATAAGAAGATTACAAAAGTGAAATATCAAGAGGAATACAATGATACAACTTTCTCTAAATACAACTTAGAGATTAATGTAATACATAAGAGAGAGATAAGTAATACTCTGGATATTAGGAGCTCATTCTAAGCCTCTGAAGCAGGGCTGCTTCGCACGATACACACATAAACTGCGATAACCCGTACTATGATCTGCAATCTACAGAAGTGTAGTATGAGCACTAAACAAATGGTACACAGTAGGCAATTGCCAACTGAGCTCCAAAGATAAAGCAGATATATAAAGCATATAGACAAAATGAAAACTACACCAAAGAGTCCATACATAATATGACAAGTCAATGAGAAAATAAGGAATAACTATCATGTTCATGTTCAGGATTCTAACATAATAAAAATAAAGAAATATCAAGGTGACCTATCCTATTTAAGCTACATTCAATATAAATCAATGCTATACCGTAAATCCCAGGTTAATATACGAATAAAGAGCGAATGAAAGATACGTAGTAATACACAAGGCGAAGAAATGACTATTCAATATAAACAATGAAAGAAGGGATATACGGTAGTACCATTGCTTCATACATCAATATATATTGGTATATATATACATATAAGCATAAGGTCATCTAAAAGCATAACCTATATTATTATATTCTAATTTTGAGACCCTATCATAATACTATCAGGATTTAAATACTATCATACTCGGGCTTTCTTATCCACATCGCTAGACATGAAATAATCATGCAATCATAAGATAGGGGAGACTGAAGATATACCTCAATTCCTAATACAAGCTCAATGACCAATCTTTCATAAGCTAGCAATAACGATGATCATAACAATGATAACAACAAATCAATAATAGCGTGAATAACCGGTTACTCTGGACAACCAAATACCTTGCCTAACCTAAGCATACCCCCATCATCTCGGCTTAGAAGGTTTAATCAACATGCAACAACAAAAGGCAAATTCTTCACCCAAATATATGAAACTGTCTCATACCAGCTGATAATTATAGGTGCATACTGGTGATAGGCGATGCGAATGCAGGAACTAATGTAAAGTACTAAATCAATATTACAAATATCATAAATGTCCTCATCAGGACTATTATCATCGTAATCAACCTCCGGCCTTGCCGGGAATCAGCACATCATCAATATATTTTCGGGCCTTTCCACGTATCAACATCATCATAACAATATCATTCGGCCTTATCGAGTATCAATATATCATCAATATTTCCACTGGCCTTGCCGCTATCAACACATCATCAATAGTATCCTCTGGCATTACCAGGTATCAACATATCATCAATATATCCTCCGGCCTTGCTGGATATCAACATCATCATAGTAGTATTGTAACGCCTCGAAATATCATCCCGAGATTCCACATGGTGCCCAAGGCTACACGTAGCCTCAACCTAACCCTTTAAGCCAAAACACTACCCTTGGGTTCCAACAAAACAACATACACGCTACACTAAGGATATATATATAAGTACATATCATATCAGATTGAACATGGCACGGAATATCGTTAGACTGTACATATATGGAAGTCTATACACAAACCAACCCAACAATACACTAGTCTGACATAGCCTCTATACAGCCAAATCAACGAGGCATTGGGACAAAACCCCAACTGACTCAACAGACCAAAGGGATCACCAAACAATAGCACCAAAACTAGCAACTTGGTCCTCGAATCATGAGGACCCACAACTGAAGGAACGTAGATGCGACACTTGGATATCACTATCATGGCTGCGGCTAAGTACCTGAACCTACATCATGGTAAGAAGGTAGCCCATAGAGAAATATATGGGTCAGCACAAGATACATATTGAGTATATGGGTGAGCATGCAAAATATAAATAATATCATAAATTACATAAAAACGTACATACGAACCATAATGACACACCTGGCTTGAGTGACATTGAATCATGCAACTCATAACATCGTAGATAGGAAATGTAGGAGAAAAAACTCATAAATCATTATAGATCATCATAGGCAACTTATATTACCATCTCAAAACTCAGAGTGACTCGGTATTTCAATAAACATCACTCTTATGGACAGGGGAGTTTCTTATAACCGACAACCCCACGTGAGCTACTTTGAATTCAAACGTTTGAAACCCCCGTTGGCGGGAGCATCATACTCTTTACCAGGGAGTAGACCTTAAAACTGGAATAATCACAATCAGGCTCTCTGGCCAATAATATCATCATCAAACAACCCTACGGTGGTACATAGGTTAAGGAAAATACCAAATTTCCCTCTCGGTGCTAAGTGCTACTCCTCGACAAGCTCATAACGTGTTAGGAAATCCACCACAGCATCACAAGGGTCTATCATAAAGACCAAATCAACTCTCTTTCTCATTTATCAAATCATATCAATTTGTGGATTCCTAACTCAACACATTTTAGTTCAAAACATTTAAATGTTTCTCAACATCAACAAGGTATCAATGCGTTGAACCATAACCGACTCGACATTTGGACAAGGATATGATGACTCAATACATAATATTTTCAATAATTTAACTCATCAAAACTATTTGGAAAATATCAAGACTCATTGCAACTTCAATATCAATATTTCTCAATTTTCCATCCAACTCTCATTTAAAGGTACTTGAGACATCAACCTATAGTAAGGATAGGGAATTTTCAATATCAATAATAAATTCATAATAAGGAAATAGTGGAATGATAGTATAAATCAAGGCTTAACAAATTAAATCATCATACTCTCATAATCAAATACTTTTTGGACATAATTCCATCTCAACATCATACACATATCGGATGACATAATTCCATAGTGCATGGACAATGATATAAGATATAAAACTATAGTTCCAATTCATGATAAAACATGCAAAATCTCATGTCAATGTATTTCAACAAAAATACCGAGCACAAGATCGAAAGGATAATCTTGTTCAAAGCCCCACATACCTAAAAATGGAAGATGAATATGAACTTTCGACTCCGGAACTTTATTCACAAAAATAAAGGGTGCTTTTCGAAGCCCTTAACATGATCAACTCAAATCCCAAATCAATTTGAAATTTCTACAGTTCAATCAAGAGACATAGAAGGATGAAATTTGGAGTAGTAGGGTTGGGGTTTGAGCCTTAGGAAATTTTGGAGAAAAATGAGCTTTTGAATGCTTTTAATGGACTTAAATCCATGTTTTATCCAGATGGATTGGAGTGGGAATGACCAAAATACCCTTAAAAATCAAATAATGTCAAATTTGTCCTTTGGTGGACTATTTTGATAGGTTTAAGTAGATCAACCATAACATTTTGTTCCGATGGCCAAATTTGATGAAACCAATTTCATCGGAAAGAGGACTTTCAGAGCTTTCTGTTGATATATAGTATCTTACCCAGATCATTATGCACAAGGAGTTATGATCATTTGAAGTTGACCCTAAAATTCATCTGGCCTCTGTATTTTTTTCTTGGACATTTACTGTTCACTACTATTCATGGTTAGATCGGAATGATCATAACTCATCGCTCGAGTGTTTGTTTTGGATGATCCACATATCGTTGGAAAGATTATTCGATTCTCTGCGGGATAATGGGTTGCATATCCAAAAATTCCACACAAAAAAATTATTAATCATGATAAAGAACAAAATTCAACACGTTTTCGTCCGAGAACTTAACAGAAAATTTTTTAGGGGCATAACATCGTCTTCCCCTTGGAAACATTCGTCCTTGAATGTTGATAGGTAGGTCAACAATACTATAAAAATGAGTATATACAGAAAAATCATCTTGCCCAAGCATATACTCCTTTCTAGATTTTTTTTGATATCATAGAAAATACATAAGCCAAGATAAACATAGCAATACGGATTAAATCAAAAGAGAATAATACCTTTGACATGCTCCGGATTCGTAGGAAAGCGGTGGGGATATTTGGCGCGCATATCCACTTCGACTTCCCAAGTAGCACTCTCCACGGATTGATTTCGCCAAAGTACTTTAACCAAAGGAACTTCTACGTTTCTTAGCCTACGAACTTGAATCTCAAAAACCTCAACCGGAATCTCCTCATATGAAAGACAATCTTGAATACCCGAGCTTTCAGAAGGATCAATCACAACAGAATCACCAATAGACTTCTTAAGCATAGAAATATGAAAAATCGAATGGACGTTAGATAACTCCGCGGGAAATTCAACCTTATATGCTACCTTTCCAATGCGATCCACAATCTTATTGGGACCAATGTAACGGGGACTTAGTTTCCCTTTTTTCCCAAATCTCTTCACCCCTTTCATGGGCGAAACATTTAAGTACACTAAATCAGCAACATCAAATTCAACGTCTTTTCTTCTTATATCTGCGTATGATTTTTGACCACTTTGGGCAGTTTTCAACCTTTCCTGAATTAACTTAACCTTCTTCATGGCCTCGAACATCACATTAGATCCAGTCGCGGCAGCCTCACCAACTTCAAACCAACCAATGGGTAATATACACCTTCTACCATACAAAGCTTCAAACGGGACCATTCCAATAGTAGCATGAAAACTATTATTGTAAGCAAACTCGATTAATTTTAAGTGCTCATCCCATCTACCTATAAAATCAAGCAAAAAAACCCTCAACATATCTTCTAAAGTCTGAATGGTCCACTCGACCTGACCATCTATTTATGGATGGAAAGCAGAACTTAAATGAATTTGGGTACCGAGACCCTTCTGGAAAGATTTCCAAAACTTAGAGGTAAACTGAGTACCTCTATCAGAAATAATAGCCAAAGGGATTCCATAAAGTCTGGTGAGTTCCCGAAAATATATTCTAGAATAATCTTCAGCTGTATACGATGAATATGAAGGCAAAAAATGAGCTGATTTCATCAGCCGATCTACGACAACCCAAATCGAATCTTAATGGCGACGAGAAGGAGGCAAACCAACTATGATGTCCATATTCTCTTCTTCCCACGTCTAAGTAGGAATGCTAAACTCTTGCATCACGCCACTGGGCCTTTGATGCTCTATTTTAACCTGTTGACACATGGAACACTTTACCACAAATTCTGCTATGTTCCTCTTCATACCGTTCCACCAATAGATTTCCTACAAATCATGGTACATCTCGGTAGCACCAGGATGGATGGAGTATCACGTACCATGTGCTTCCACCATAATCCTCTGCTTCAAGCTATCAATATCAGGAACACATAATCTTTCTCAAAGTCTCAAAATGCCATCTCCCCCTTAGGAGAAAACCTCCACCTTTTTGTCTTTAACTGACTCTTTTAACCTGACCAAGGTAGGATCCCTATCTTGCTTCTCCTTCACTTATGAAACTAAAGAGGATTCGGAACCGCTTTGTACTCCTATACTACCCACAGTATCACCAAACAACCTAACCCCCAATCTAGCCAAACGATGTACCTCATGGGCTAACTCCTTCTTCCCAATCTCCACATGTGCTACGCTACCCATGGACTTCCGACAAAGGGCATCTGCTACTATATTGGCGTTGCCCGAATGTATATAGCATACTTATATCATAATCTTTCAATAGTTCTAACCATCGTCTCTGCCTAAGATTTAACTCCTTTTGGGTGAATACATACTGCAAGCTCTTATGGTCCATGAAGACGTCGACATGGGCAACATACAAATAATGTCTCCAGATTTTCAAAGAAAAAACCACAGAAGCTAATTCAAGGTCATGGGTAGGATAATTCTTCTCGTGAGACTTTAGCTGCCTGGAAGCATAAGCTATAACCTTGCCCTTTTGCATCAATACACAACCCAAAACGACTCTGGAAACATCGCAATACACCACAAGACTATTAATAACATCAGGCAAAGTCAACACAGGGGCTGAAGTGAGTCGAGTCTTCAACTCCTGAAAACTCTTTTTGCAAGATTCGGACCATAGGAACTTCACTTTCTTTTGTGTCAAACGGGTCATAGGAGACGTAATAGATGAAAACCCATCAACAAAATAATGATAATAACTAGCTAGACCCAATAAACTTAGGATATCAGAAAGAGAACTAGGTTTAGGCCAACTCTTTATAACCTCTATCTTTTGAGGATCAACTCTAATACCTTCAGAAGAAATAACATGACCCAAGAAGGCTACAGAGTTCAGCCAGAACTCACACTTACTAAACTTAGCATACAATCGATGAGTTCAAAGAGTTTCCAACATGATTCGGAGATGATTCGCTTGATCACCCTCACTTTAGGAGAAAATAAAAATATCATCAAGGAACACTATTACAAATAAATCTAGATATGGCCGGAATAAACGGTTCATAAGATCCATGAAAGTCGTTGGAGTATTAGTTAACCCTAAAGACATCACTAGAAATTCAAAATGACCGTAATGGGTTTAGAAAGATGTCTTGCGGATATCACATTCCCTAATCTTAAGTTGGTGATAACCGGATCTGAGGTCTATCTTCGAAAAGTAGCTCGCACCTTGCAATTGATTAAATAAATCATCAATTTGAGAAAACAGATATTTATTCTTGATAGTAACCCTATTAGGATGAGTATCGGGAAGAAGGTCGATCCCAAACTCTATCTCTCTATCAAGGGGTACTCTAGGGAGATCTTCTGGAAAGATATCAAGAAACTCATTAATAACATTAATTGACGTAATGGTCGGGGTTTCAGATTTAGTATCTTTAACCCAAACCAAATGGTGGTGCAACCCTTGGAAATCAACTTCCTAGCGTTGAGATATGATATGAAATAACCCTTAGGAATCACAGAACTCCTGGACGATTTGAGGATAGGTTCATCAGGAAACTAAAACTTGACGACACGGGCACGACAATCAATAGACGCATAGTATGCATGAAGCCAATCTATACCCAAAATAATATCAAAGTCAACCATATCTAGCTCAATAAAATCACCATACATAACCCGATGAAAGATAGTAATGGGACATTTCTTATACACCCGCTTAGCAATGACAGACTCTCCTACCAGACTAGAAACCAAAATAGGCTCAGAAATTAGTTCAGGATCCGGTTTAAAATTTATAGTAACTAAAGATGTCACATAAGAAAAACTCAAATCGGGGTCCATCAATACATAAACATCAAAATAAAAAACACGGAGCATAGCAGTGATAACATTGGGAGAGTCCTAATGCTCCTGATGAGGTGGTATAGCATAGAAACGATTCTGGCATTAACCGTCAGCAGTACTAGATGAAGCCCCCTAAGGAGAAACTGGACCGGTTGCAGGAGGCGGGGCACTAGTAGACTGACTCTAGGGATGGGCATCATGACTCCGCTATCTGGCATACGAACAGTATTTAAGTATGTGGCCTAACTTGCCACAAATAAAAAATAGCCCCGCTGCCCCATTTAACACTCCCCAAAATAGTCTTTACCATACTTAGAACATGAAGGGGATGAGGCTGGCTGCTTACACTATCTTGAGACCCGGAAGGTACCGACCTATTCTCGAGCTCCTGCCTGCCCTAATATACAGGAGCACTAGCTGAGCAAGGCACAGGCATAAATAGACGTCTCTGAAACTGAGGGCGACATCCTCCAGAGAATCTAGTTTAACCAGACCCCAGTTGCTTTGATCTTTCTTAATCCATCTTACTCTTTCTCTTTCTTTTATCTTGTCTGACTCAATCTGTTGGGCGTGAATCATTAACATACGAATAGAAGATCTACATTCTTTCACCACATAACTCAACACCCCAGTTAGAAACTTGCTCATACTAGTCCTCGAGTCAACCATCATATTGGGAGCGTACTTCGATAGCTGATTAAACTTAAGACAATACTCCTTAACCAACATGGAGGGTTGTCTCAAATTTATAAACTCCTCTATCTTAGCTTCCTGTAACTCAAGAGGAAAAAATCTATCCAAGAAAGTATCTTGGAATAATTGCCAAGTCACCGGAGCGGTATCTTCCTCTCTACCCTTATTCAACATATGCACCCAGTCATAGGCAACATCCTTCAACCGATAAGAAGCCATCTCCACACTTTCTTCCTTGGTCACGTACATAATCTGTGTAATTTTCTTCACTTCATCAACATAAATCTGTGGGTCCTCACCTACTCATGACCCATGAAACTCTGGCAGATTCATCCGCATAAAGTCACGAATTCGTGCTGCTGCCAAATTATTTTCCTATGGAGGTAGAGCATTGGACTGAGTATTGGCGGTAACGGCCTGGGCTAGCATCTGGAAATCTGCCCAAAATTCGGCATGGAATACTATCTCATGTAACGGATCAACGGGTTGAGGTTGGTTATTATTTTTGCGAGCTCGACGTGGATGCATTTTCTATCATAAGAATGCACGAATTAACAGTAGAAGGAAACAGTTGTAAGCATGATAGACTCTTGTAGAAATAAAGAAAGGACTTTTCCTAGAATGCCGCACAGCCTCTTGATCATAGGTGTGGCGCGCTACACACCGATACTTAGGACTCTATGTAATGCGGCTTGTCAGATTCCCTAGGACTCTTCACAACCTTAGGCTCTGATAACAAGTTTGTAACGCCTCTAAATATCATCACGAGATGCCACACGGTGCCCAAGGCTACATGTAGCCTCAAGCTAACCCTTTAATCCAAAATACTATCCTTGGGTTCCAGCACAACAACATACACGCTACGCTAAGGATATATATATAAGTACATATCATATCACATCGCACATGGTAAGGAATATCGTAAGACTATACATATATGGAATGTCTATACACAAACCAACCCAACAATACACTCGTTTGACATAGCCTCTATACAGCAAAATCAACGAGCCATTGGGACAAACCCTCATCTGACTAAACAGACCAAAGGGATCACAAAACAATAGCACCAAAACTAGCAACTTGGTCGTCGAACCATGAGGACTCTCCATTGAAGAAATGTAGATGCAGTACTCAGATATCACTGTCGTAGCTGCGACTGAGTACCTGAACCTACATCATGATAAAAATATAGCCCATAGAGAAATATATGGGTCAGCACATGATACGTACTGAGTATGTGGGGGCGCATGCAAAATATAAAAAATATCATAAATTTTGTAAAAATGTACATGCGGACCATAATGACACACCTGGCTTGAGTGACATTGAATCATACAACTCATAACATCTTAGATAGGAAATGTAGGAGAAAAATCTCATAAATCATTATAGATCATCATAGGCAACTTGACTTAGCACATCAAAACTCAGAGTGACTTGGTATTTCAATAAACATGACTCTTATGGACAAGGGAGTTTACTATAACCGACAACCCCACGAGATCTACGTGGAATACCAACATTTGAAACCCCCGTTGGAAGAAGCGTCATAATCTTTGCCAGGGAGTACGACCTTAAAACTGCAATAATCACAATCGGGCTCTCTGGCCAATAATATCATCATCAAACGACCCTATGGTGGCATATAGGTTTGGAGAAATAACAAATTTTCCTCTCGGTGCTAAGTACTACTCCCCAACAAGTTCAGAACGCATTAGGAAATCCACCACAACATCACATAGTTCTATCATAAAGACCAAATAAAATCTCTTTCTCATTTATCAAATCATATTAATTTGTGGATTCCAACTCAACACATTTTAGCTCAATATATTTTAATCTTCCTCAACATCAACAAGGTATCAATACGTTGAACAATAACTGACTCGACATTTGGACAAGGATATGAAAACTCAATACATAATATTTTCAGCAATTTAACTCATCAAAACCATCTAGAAAATACCAAGACTCATTGCTACTTTAATATCAACATTTCTCAATTTGCCATCCAACTCTCATTTAAAGGCACTTGAGACATCAACCCATAGTAGGAATATAGAATTTCCAATATCAATTATAAATTCATAATAAGGAAATAGTGGAATGATAGTATAAATCAAGGCTTAACAAATTAAATCATCATACTCTCATAATCAAATACTTTTTGGACATAATTCCATCTCAACATCATACACATATCGGATGACATAATTCCATAGTGCATGGACAATGATATAGGATATAAAACTATAGTTCCAATTCATGATAAAACATGCAAAATCTCATGTCAATGTATTTCAACAAAAATACCGAGCACAAGATCGAAAGGATAATGTTGTTCAAAGCCCCACATACCTAAATATGGAAGATGAATATGAACTTCTGACTTTGGAACTTTATTCACGAAAATAAAGGGTGCTTCTCGAAGCCTTTAACATGATCAACTCAAATTCCAAATCAATTTGAAATTTCTACAGTTCAATCAAGAGACATAGAAGGATAAAATTTGGAGTAGTAGGGTTGGGGTTTGAGCCTTAGGAGGTTTTAGAGAAAAATGAGCTATTGAATGCTCTTAATGGACTTAAATCCATGGTTTACCCGGATGGATTGGAGTGGGAATGACTAAAATACAATTAAAAATCAAATAATGTCAAATCTGTTCTTTGGTGGACTATTTTGATAGGCTGAAGTAGATCGACCATAATTTTTTGTTCCGATGGCCAAATTCGACGAAACCAATTTCATTGGAAAGAGAACTTTCAGAGATTTCTGTTCATATATAGTGGCTCACCCAGATCATTATGTACAAGGAGTTATGACCATTTGAATTTGACCCTAAAATTCGCCTGGCCTCAGTATTTTTTTCCTGCACATTTACTGTTCACCACTATTCACGATTAGATTGGAATGATCATTACTCGTCGCTTGAGTGTCCGATTTTGATGATCCATATATCATTGGAAAGATTATTCAATGCTATACACGATGAAGGGTCATATATCTAGAAATTCCACACAGAAAAATTATTAATCATGATAAAGAACATAATTCAACACATTTTTATCCTAGATCTTAATGAAAAATTTCTCTGAGGCATCACAAGTATCCTCTAGCCTTGTCGGGTATCAATATAATCACAATAATATCCTCTGGCCTTGCCAGGTATAAATATTATCACAATAGTATCCTCCGGCCTTGTCGAGTATCAATATCATCACAATTACTATTACCGAATAAGAGACACTAAAATACTCATAATCCTAGAGATATCACCATATAATATCTATCTTGTCAATACTTTCCAACTACTCATTATTACATAACTAAAAATTATTATTATTAAATAACTAGTTCTCTATTCATCACATAAATGCTAGTTATTAGCCTAAACATTATCCTTCACATAATCCTTATTCATGGGATAAAAACTAACCACTATTTGTTCAATAGTGAACATCTAACATCTAGTAAAGGTTCATCATTAGACCAAAATAGTTATTTACCCTCCATTCATTATTATGAACTAATTATCCTATATCCGTTAATAATTACTAGATAACACATTACTACATGTCGCCTAGACATCTTTTCTTAACTAACACCATTCATTAATTAACCATTGTAGGTACCATGTTTTAACTAAGAAAGATTTATTAAATAATATATTAGTTTTCTATCCATCATGTGCTATAGTCCCCCTAATCGACAAATAGTTACCACATAGCTTAACCGTCTAACAAGAAGAGTAGTCATAAGATCACTGTTCAATTATAATCTCATCATTTATAATTGTAAATAATCATGAATGTATTGAATCTATTCAAGCTATCACCAATATTCAATCAGTGGAATAATAAGCATTATACTGGATTTTCCTTCATCCCATACCAGAGAAATATATGTAAAAACATATACATATTTAGATTCATAAATTATAATCACATTATGACATATAATGATAAGCACTTCTCGTCTATTGAATCAATATCATAACACGGCCATTGGCCCATTAATTTATCCAAAATAATTGCAACATCATAATAAAGGTCTTAGGCCCATACACTAATCCAAGACTCATATCAATAATCACATTTAAAAGTCATTGCATACCTTTAATAATCACACATATATGAGGCATCTAACATATAGTAGGCATAATATTAATAAGCATGTAATCATCTCTTACACAAGAGGCATCTCATATCTAGGAGGCATAATATATATAGACATGTAATGGTCTATGTGATATCATATTTAAAGAGGTCATAAATCATAACTATGAGGAATATATCTTCTATAGGACAATTTACATATCCATGAGGAACTTCATCTCTATAAGTCCAACAATCATCACTAGAGGAAATAGCAACTCTATAGGCCAATCATCAATTCTAAAAGAAAATAGCATCTCTACAGGTCAATCATCAAGTCTAAAAGGAAATAGCATCTCTATAGGAAAATTATCAAGTCTAAGAGAAAATAGCATCTCTATAGGCCACATAACGTATATAAGAGAAATACCATCACTAAATTTCTAATATCACTTCCACAAAGATTATCATAACCATAACTTAAAAGTCACAATCCAAAAACATCAATACAAGTTACCAAGTTATGGCGTAACCTTATTATAAGGTTTACTTGCCTCATCTATGTATAAAGTCCGCACTAAGTCGACTAGACTTAACACAATCTTAGGCCTTAGGGGGCGGAATGATCCCATTTCTAATAAAAAATTTCCATAATTAGGCTCACATGCCCCAAACAAGACTAAGGCATCTAGTTCATCTTGTAGATGTCAAGTAAGCCATATTCAAGCCTATGATCACAATTTCAACTAGAAAAAAGGGGACTCAAGTCAACACTACCCAACTTACGATATAAAGAATACCACACTAGCCCAATTAGACGAAATATACAAATCATGATTTAAATTCTAAAACCATATTCCAAACATAGTATTACATCATATCCTTATTATAACTAATATAAACTAAAGAGGGAATACAATAGGATATAAAAGGGTTATAAACATGCCACCTTACAAGTTAAAAACCCTCATCTATTCCCCAAGAATCAACAATTAAGGCAAAGTTATCCTACTTATAATCAAGCCTAACATCCATATTGACATGCAATATATATAACACATCATCTATGAAGAAAAGTAGATAGAAGCCTACCTCAAGGTCAAACCATAAAACCTCAATTCATGCACTACATACTCGTTTTCACATTATAATCCTCCAAATGCTATCACACTATCAAAACCATAAACTACTCATCAATATGAGTCTAATGATACCCATATTGCACTATTGTGCTTAAGGTCCAAAAATAACAACAAAACCCCAAGTGGGTGCTTCATATATAAAACGAGCTTCTGAAATCAACCCAATATTCATAAATGAACAAGGATTCATAACCCTTAAAAACTAAATAAAAATTAAGCATACATTTGGTTAAAATCAAGCCCTAAGCTAAATTGGGGTTTTGGGTGCAAACATTGTAAAAAAGCGTGAATTCCATAAATTCTTACCTTAATATTAAAGATCATTCTGATACAAGATGATAATTAGGCTTCCAAGTCACCCCCCATAACCAATTTTTAATTATTACACTCATTTGGGGGTTCCTAGGTCTAAATAGTAATGGGGAAATGCCCCAAATGCATCTTGGGGCCTTTATATATCCCTTACAGCTAAATAGATGCCACTATCACTATACTACAGGCCGTGATTATTATCTCATGACTGTATATTCTTGGCTGCGATCGTGGTTGCACCAGATGACAACAAATTCAAATATAATTTTTTTTGACTTTTAGAACTCAATTGGAATCGAAATAACATGATCCAATAGATAATTGTTGTTAAACCATATTTTAAATCCATTAGTATCATGAAAACATTCATTGGAGATCGTTTAGGAAAAAAGTGAGGCCCATACCTATAGTTTCATCACTTTTTATAAAATTCGCTCAATAGGTCAAAATGAGTCGGGAGCCTTGGGACTTTCAAAGGGTATCCCTAGCTTAAAATAAACATTTTAGATGTGATGGTAAAGTTGAATATTTGATCCGAGGTAGTATCAACAAAATATGGGTCATATACCCATTATTTTCAATTTTTATCTTTTTGACTAATAGGTTCAAATGAGCTTGGGTTCATTGGGACCCAGGAAAAAGGCCTACCTAGACTAAAATCAATATTTCGAATCTATTGGATCAGTCAGAATTTGGATCTGAGATTATTTGACTAAATTTGTCGCCTAGTGGCTATTTTAAACCAGCAAAGATTTCTAAATAGGGAATTAGATCTAAAAAATAAATGAACAGCTTAATAACTGAACTGTCGGTCCCAGTGAGTCATAAATAACTTAGGTAGATATGGAGAAGCTCAAATGGTGAAGATAAGCATAAATATGGAAAATGACCTTAAGGGTTATTACAGTATCGCAGCTCAAGTTTGCTTGACCAAGTGTCCAAATCATTAGTTATTCAACTATAAACATTTCAATCTTTAATATTTAAGATTATGTTTGTGATTGGTCTTGCATTCTCAGATATTACATGCTTAGGCATTCATGGTCAGTTATCCCATATATTTTAGTCAGTTCTCATCTCACATACTAGTATATTAAAAGTACTAACTACATATATTTCTTTGTGCTATAATATCTTATATTCTAGGTTCGGACACTCAATTTCCCGATCATTCCTAGATAAAATAGAGTTATCCTATAGCAGTAGTGGTTATTCCTCATCCATTAAGAAGATGATATGTTTTTCTTAGTTATTTCTACAATTTCATATATTCAATCAGTCAAAGTTATTTGGCAGTTTGTTCCATTAACTCCTCATGATGTTTAGAGGATTTCAGAAAGTCAATTAGAAAACTAGTCAGTTATTTCAGTATTTATCAATTGTTTTCAGATAGATAATTTATTTTCTAGAATTTTATCAGATATTTCAAATATGTCATTGTTGTTTATTCTAGTATTCTAATATGCAGCATCTTATCAATTTAACTTCTGTACATATGTTGTATTGCTATTATACTCAGTTCTCATAGTAGGTACTAATTCATGGATTATCTTGAGGTCATTTATGTTTGTAAGCATCGTTGTCTCAGCTTTGGGGGTAGCCACGGGTCATGGCAGCATGTCATATAGACTTTGACTGAACAAAGTACTTAATCCCTGTGGAATTGTATGTGATTCTGGAACCCAAGGATCTGTTTTTCAAAATCTATAGAAAATAGAGGGACTAAAGTTCAACCCAACTTCCAAGGAGGAAGAAATCAACAAGCTTCATGAGAAAATTCAGCATCTTTCCAAAGGAATCCCATTTGAGAAAGAGATGCCTACAACTGAGAATGTTTAACTGATGAAGAGGGTGTCAATCTTAACTGATGAGGTCTGTAGGTAAAATGAAGAGATAAAAAATCTCAATAATAGCCAGAACCTACTCCTTCAAACTCTACTTCCTAGTCCTTCACTTGTTTATCATTCTTGATTTTTGTGGCTTTTTCCCTAGGAACATTTAATTTATGCACTGCAATGATACTTATCCTACCTATGAATAAATCTTTGTTTTGTGTGTTAAATTTGTTCTCTTTAAATTGTAAAGCTATTCTTCATGTTAGTGTTGCTCCAGTGGCTATGAGTTAACTAATTTGTGCTTAGTTTACTCTTAGTTTACTGTTCTAAATTTTCAATGATGCCAGAAGGGGGAATACTTATGAAGTACATGTAAAAAGGACCAGGTATTATGTGTTCTAGGTGAATGTGAATGTTGATAAGGGAACTATGGGAATGAAGTGTTGAATAGATAAATGAAGGAAGTCACGTTGATAAGGGGAAATGTGAAAATGCACTAAAAGTAGAGGCTTGATGAAAGGAGGAAGATTTTTTTTTTTTTGCAAATGACAACAAGGGACCAAGTCCCTGTGTTTCACTGTCAATGAGGAATCATGATGATAAGGGGAATATTCATCTTCGTGTGGGAATCACTCTAATTAAATGTGATGAACCTGCACTGATGCTCAAATTGTATGGATTGGTTTGTCACCATAAAAAAGGGGCGAAATTTCTGTATGTAGTTTTGATGATGAACAACTAAGCTACAAGGGACCAGGTCCTTGGTTGTGGAACATAGATTACAACTAGCATATGTTATATACACAACTTTGTCCTTTTGTGTAACAAAATTGAAGGTGTTTTTTTGTACTGATTTCGACAGCTGGTCTAATGATCTTTCAGCTGCAATCACCACTCAACTATAAAAAGAAAGAGAAATATCTTAATTAAATGGTTTTTGCAAAATCTATAGAGTTAAAAGATAGGCAACAAAACCCTATTTCAACACTACTCAAGTTCTATGTTGTTTATGTGACCTTAAATAGAAACTATTCATGAGTGAGCTTTGATTTGTAAGAGAATTACTCAAACTATAAGTGTAATATATTGTTCTTTCATTCAGAGATTTGATTAGGTAGAGTTTCCTCAGTGTGAGAATGATTAGAGAAAATCAAAACAGAGGGTCCTTGGTTGAGTTACCAAGATAAGATGGTAGTAGAGTTGCTTGTAGCGCATGGAACCTAGAGTTAGGCTGAAAATTAGACTGTAATCAGGAGGTTGATTATAGTGAATTTCTTATATGCTTGAGAGGGAAAGCCATGGTTCTACCCTTCATGGTTTTCCAAGTAAAAATCTGTGTAATTTAATTCCTCCTATAGTGTCTTTTGTTTTCCTAGATGATTCGTGATTATTTGGCTATGATTGATTCTGAGGGACCTAGTCCCTTACTACGTGGTGAACCCAAAGGGTTTTAACAGATATTGTTTCCACTTGATTTCCATGTTGTACAACTATATATCCTTATGATAAATTCCCAAAGCTTCCTAAAATATCAACACCACCAATTAGAGCTCAAAACAACTTAGAATTCAAGATGATGAACTAGTAATGAACACAGCTAAAGCTACGAGTACTAGTTTTCTCATTTGAACTTTTAACATAGTGTTTTGACTACAAACTCATTATAAACACACCTTAAACACTACATTTTAAAAATATAACACATAGATTCTTATTTATTCAAGAATTAACTTATAAGAACAAGAGAAATCCTCAAAACAATAATAATTAAGCCTAGATAACAACACGAAGGTGTGAAAATCCGGCTCATATCATATTCCACCTCTGTCTAATATCCCATACTACAACTCTAAGATGCTTGGTTTTTAATCTTTCTAACTAAAGGTCACCTGGAAACCATCAAGAATTATAGACTACCCATACTTTGAACCTTCCAGCTTAAGGCATCTGCCACCACATTGGTCGTACCAGGATGATACTGACTAGTCACATCATAATCTTTCAAAAACTACATCTTTCTATGCTATCTTTGATTGAAATCCCATTTAGTAAATACTTATTTTAGGATTTGGTGGTCTTTGAATACCTTAGGCTTGACACTATAAATATGGTGTCTCTAAATCTTTAATGCTAACACCACCACTGCCAACTTCAAGACATGGGTTGGTTCATTTCTTTTATAACGCTTAAAAAACATTAAAGAGTAAGTAATGACATTCCTATCCTAAATTAATAGAACACACCATACCAAATGTGAGACATCACAAAATACTATAAAGTCCTTACCTTCAATAGGTAAAGACATGATATAACTTATAGTCAAGAGTGTCTCAGGGTTTTGGAATCTCTCCTCCCAGTAATCTGACAAAATAAATGGCACTTTCTTATGAGTTAGCCTTGTTTAGCCTTGTTAAGTGTATTTCAATGGATGAAATTTTCTTGAAAAACCTATCCTAATAGCTAGCAAAAACCACAAATCTCTTTACCACAGGTCACCCAAGTAGGCTAGAACCAACTCTTGACTACCTCAATGTTTTGAGGATCTATCATTACCACCTTTTAGGAAATCACGTACCCTTAAAAGAAAACTAAATAAATCCAGAACTAACACTTCAAAAATTTGGCAAATAGTCACTTCTCTATTAGAATCAACAACATTACGCAAAGATGACATGCATGCTCCTCCTTAATCTTGGAGTAAACTAGATTATTATCAATAAACACCATAACAAAGGAATCCAAGAATGACTCAAAGATAATGCTCATCAAGATCATATATAACAATAAACACAATAACAAAGGAATCCAAGAATGACTTAAAGATAATACTCATCTAGCTCACAAAGGTTGTATGCGCATTAGTTAACCTAAAGGACGTCACCAAAAAACTTATAATGGCAACACCATGTTCTAAAACTACTTTGGACATGTTCTCTTGTCTAATATTTAATTGATTATAGCCTAATCATAATTTTATTTTTGAAAATTTTTCCGCACCCTATAACTAATCAAATAGATCATCTATGTGTGGCAAGGTATATTTATTCTTGATGGTAACCTTATTAAGCTATCTATAATTAATATACATCCTCATATTTCCATCTTTCTTCTTAACAAATAGATTTAAAGCACCTCAAGGTGAAGGAATTGGATGAGTAAACACATTGATAAGTAGTTCCTATAATTAAGTTTTTAGTTCCTTGAACTCTTCTGGAGCCATTTGATATGGATCAACAGATATCAGGTGTATAACCAGCTCTAAGTCATTACAGAAATAAATATATATATTTTGATGCACAAAAGGAAATCTAAAGTAAAAAGTTTATAGAATTTAGAAACCATCAAAACTGACTCTATCAAAGGAGACCCAAAACTTATATCTTGGAGATATTCTTAAAAAATAGAACACCTTTTTCCTACTAGACTTTTTTCCTTGACTAAGGATATAATTTTCACTTATTTTGCCTTATAAACTCCCTCTCACTCTAGTTTATCTACCCCATGCATAGCTAGTCACTTTCTTAGCATTACAATTAAAGACATCACGATATGGAGATAACCAGGTTATATCTAAAATTATATCAAAGTCCACCATATCAGGAATAATAAAATATACCCATGTGTGAAAATCCACAAACCACACAAAACAAGAACGATAAACGTAGGTTACTACCACAAACTCACCAACCAAAGTATACAAATAAAAAAGGATAGTCAAGTTCATCATAAACTAATATCTGACCTACCACAAACTGGACAGATACATAAGAATAAGTAGATCCTAGGAAAAGTAAAATAAATGCCATTTTTACACAAGCTAAAAGGTACCTGTGATAATCAAATCAGAAGCCTTGATTTAACTCTTACTCAAAAAGGCATAATAGTGAGCCCGATTATCAATCTAAGATAACTCTATCCACGGGCTTTGCTCTTTCTTATGAACCATTATTTACTAAATAATCCAAACCACATATCAAGTTTCCGCATCTATTCTATGGAAAATGCCTGTTGCCTTCTCCTCCTCCTCTACTTGCTAGAACTATAACCTAAGTCTTCTGCTGTACCTGATCATTAGCTTGACTCAAAGAACTCAAGAGAAGTGTAACTAAAAGAAGATTAATAAGCCCTTTGTCTCTTAATTACCTGCGAGTAAGAAAACATCTTAGCTGGATCCACAATAAAAGCTAGAAATACAAAATAAATAGTAAGAGTAGGGAAGGCTTAATGATCATGGCCCTTAAAGTTAAACCCTAAAAAATTACAAAAATTATGGGACTTCATAGCTAACATCTTAACCTAACCAGCCTATGTAACCATCCTAATATTTTCATAAAATCAAAACCCTTATTGAACCCTTTTTCTGCTTAACTTATCCAAATAAAAAAAACCTCACAGTCATAATCCAAATGGTACTTAGTATTATAAGCTGGAATGACCATGTCACCTTTCTCCAATGCAAAAAAACCATCCTTCTCATCATAGAGTGCTTAAAGAATATACATATCTAAGAACAAAGTATGAAACTATTTCCAATCCAATAGGGGTAATATCGGTGATCGACATTCAACATACTCCCTCCACCATAGCTTAACATGCTTCTCTAATTAAAAGGTCATGAAATAAACTTCATGATATTGTACAATACACAGATTATGTAACTTCTAGTAACATTTAGTGATTAACTCAAACATATTCTAAAACTCAGAACCCTAAAATATTGGAGGTTTCGTATTTTAAAATTTGGTTAACAGATTATTTTCATTACTTTTCATCATAAATCCTAAAATCGGATGACAAAAATTATTGGTCCTCAATTCGTTAATCATCTAAGGTATCATAGGAATAGTAGGGTAAACAATTAGAGCTTCAAAATCTTGTACTATATGAGTACATAAAATACCAGCCAACCCACTTAGAAAATCTAACCCCTATTAAACAACCTCAGCAGACATAGGTTGTAAAGCTATAAACCCAAATATTGCTACCACCTTGAGCTCTATTTTATATTGCTCTATTGCTTCCTTCTTTATAAAAATTATCGTGAAATATGAGAGGTTATACTGACCCTTTTTAGAATAAGTAGCAGTTACTCAAGCTCCACCCTAGGTATGGTTCATCTTGCAATAACCCTCCAAGTTATTTTCTGTATTTCCTCTAATTTTGTTATTATGAGCTTTCATATAGTTTCCCCAATTCATTTGTGACTTGATGGAACCAATAGATTATTTATCGACCTATTTTTTATTTATAGAGCTAATTCCCTATTTTGAAGTTGTTCCTGATTCAAATTAGCAATTGGGTAAAAAACATTAGTCAAGCAACCTCGTATGCCAATTTTGACTATTTAAAAATCTCTGGAATATCAATTTTAGGTTTGATGGACCTTTAGTCTGGTTTTTGAAATTCCTAGGCTTATTTTGGGCTGTTGGGCTATAGTTAAGAAAAATTGCAATCGGGTATGGGACCTAATTTTTATTAAAACAAACTCCGATGCAAATATTAACAATGCCCTTAAGTACGGAATATCAAATTTTATAGGGTAGCATAGTTTATATACGTATAAGGGGTTTAGAATAAACCTCGATACTTGGTAAAATTGCAAGTCTAAAATCTTGCTGGTGCACTATTTAAGTGCCCTTTTAGGCATCTTAAGTGAAGAGGCCTCTAAAGTGACAAACCTAACCCTTAAGAGATCGGTTTGGTTTAGTCGAGCATTGCTAAAAAGAAACCCTACAGCTTATGTAATGGTCTATTATGTAGCAAAGGACTATGTAACAGGTACCCGTCCAGAAACCCCGATGTTGCTAAACCGGCACTAAGCGGCGGAGTGTAGCTTAAGTTGTACCCAAATTCTTTGGAAAGGTCTAAAACCCCACTTAGCCCGATTATCCCCATTTTTCAACCATTCTAAATGTTATTAATCCCTAAAAGTATGGAAAACTTGGGAGAATCGTTGGCGAGTGATTTTGGAATGTTTATAAAGTTAAATTATTCTTGTGTTCTTTCAATTTGTTGTAAGCTTCCATCAATTTGCTGATTTAATTCCTCATATTTTTCATAAATCCATAAAATATTGGTGGGTTCATTATAGGCTCATTAGTTCTCAGAATTCACCTATTTTGAGACTAAATATTTGTGAGCATTGAGGAACATTATTCCAATTTTGAAAGTGAAATTCTGCAAATGGGCCCCACATGGTTTTCTTACATAATTTTTAATCAAAAGCATAATAGTGCAATATGGATATCACTGTTCTCAATTGGATGATTAGATTGTGATTTTGATAGTTTGGCATCTTGTGGAGGCTTCTTAGAAAGGAAAAATATTTCTTTAGTGGATTCTTTGGGCCTTTTCTTTGGGGTGCAGGTATACTAGGTTTCTCTCTTTATACCATGAGTTATTTCGTAGTATGATTATTATATTATGTTAGATATGAGATGGGATTTAGGTGCTGGAGGTTTGATTGATAATCTTTAGATTAGTTGGACTACTTAGGATTTTTTGATATGATAATTTAGATATAATTGACTTTCTTTCCCATGTTAAGTAGAATTTCTATCTTAAGGCTCATTATGGCTTATTTAAGATCTATAAGTGGATTGTGATACCTTAGCCTAGTTTAGGGTAGAATTTGCCTTAAAATGTATTTCGAGTATTTAAAGTGGGACCTTCTGACCTACCTTATTCCAAAACTTATGACAGATTTTGTAGACTTTTATGTTCTTGTTATTCACTTCATAATGCTTATTTTATAAATTTGAAGATACTTTATACTTAATGGTTAGATTGGTTTATTATTGTAAAGACCCGAGGCTACCCCCTAGTCATCACACGGTGCTTAGGACCAAAAGTGATCCCAAGTTAACCCTTCTACTGGCACAACTCATGAGCAACTAAATAAAATACATAAATCTAAATGAAACAAGGGGAAGATAAATCTTTTCTGAATCTAATCAATACAAAACAAAATTAAAATCATTACAACTCTGCTTTTATAAAATGAAACAAGAATCAAATACATTAACTCTGCTAACTTTCTATGAAGCCTCTACTAGTATTGATTGTAGGTAGATGGGACATGACCCTCAGCTATTCCAAATCAATACGATTAAATGAAGAAAAATAAAATACTACTCAAACTATGACTAAATCGATCCCTTGAATCAAAAAAATTCATCACTGCTGAATGGAAGCTGCAAACTGTCTGAATATTATGTGCGTGGTACAACTCATACCTACATTATATAACAATATAGGTCATAGACATATATGTGGACCCATAATTTTTGAATATATTGATCATATGGGGATGAATGCATGAGTAAAACAATAATTCCATAATTCAAATAAACTTTCAAAACTTCATGCTAAATGTGAGTGGCTCACCTTTGCTTAAATGATCAAAACAGACAAATCATAGATCATGAGTGATAAAGCATAAAACAAATTTTTGTGTGTCATCTCACATAGTTCTAATAAAAATGTACTCTAATTATGCTCTATAAATCATGTAGGCTAAGTGAAAATGGCTCAACTTTATCAATCTTAAAACATAAAGTTGAAATCTGATAACTGAAGTCCTAGGTATGACAATATCTTAGTAAATTGGTGAGCCTTTACACTTAGTTTTCTCAAAACTATTCTGACATTTTTATTTAGGATTTAGGAACTTTGGGAGGTTCTTCTAACCGACATAAACCATATGAGCTGTAACGGAGTCCAACGTCTAACCCACATTGGGGAGTGCTATTCTACCCTTGCCATCGGAATAGAACGTTATTATAAGTAATCACTTTCTAAGCCCACTATGGGCAAATCTTAAGCCTATGGTGGTCGCATAGTTCTGGGGCATGAGACCTTTCGAATCATACCCAACTCGGTGCTAAATAATACTCCCATACTTATCGCTAGCACTATAGGAAATCCACCTTAAAATAACTCAAGGGTTTATATTTAAAATAAAATATTCTTCTCTTCTTTAAATCTCAAAATATACGAACAATGTGGATTCCTTATCTTGGCTTAGGATCAAAAGATCAATCTTTGATTTTGGAAGCATTTATCAAAACTTTTTAATAGAATTTGAAATCATAATCTCCTTAGAAAATCATCAGTTGTACTTATGACTCAAAATATGAAGCTTTAATGCATCAATAATCATATTTAATCTTCATGCTCAATAATCCTCTTAAAATCATTCAACAGTCTCAATCAAGATGGTGAAATATAACTCATAATATGAATCTCATGATTTCAAACATTGGAATATGTAAATCTCTTGCAATTGAAGCCTTAAATAATATAATATTTCATAAACTAAAAATAATAAGAATTGGCTATCAGCTCTAACTTCAATTTATGAAAAATTCAACTTAAAATAAAGCTTTATTCACAATGGTGGAAGAAAACCCTAGTTAATAACCTCACATACCTTAATAGACTTGATTAGATATAGAGAACTTGACTTTGAAACCCAAGGAGATGATCTTGAAAGCTTTCTTGAGATTTTTAGATTAGGGATGTTAAATATTTGTTTCTTATTGAAGAGGGGAATTGAGTTCTTGGATTCTTGGGGATGGAAGGCTTGAGTTTGATCTTGGGGAAAGGGGAGGGCTTACATGAGGTTTTGATGATGAAAAGTAGGCAAATAATGCCTTTTTGGGTGTATTAATTCCTTTTTGGATGGCTGGGATTTATGGGAATGGAGTAAACTGCCCCTTGGACTCTTTTTCTCGTGAAAAGTACAATCTCTTCACGACCCCTAGTTGGGTTAAGCAGCCTTCGCGATGCAAGGCTATCGCGACCCCTTACTGCCACTCACAAAAAAAGCCATAACTTTTCACTCGGTTGTCAGATTAAGGAAAAATTGGTATCGTTGGAAAGCTAACTCAATTATCTATAATTTCGTGGGTATTTTGCTTAAAAATTCCACATGTACAGAAATTCATAAACATTCAATGTTGATCATTATAAAATTGAATACAAAGATTTAGCCAAATCAAAGGATCTTAGCACAACTTTGCTCTAAGTGTTTCCTATGAACATTTTTCACCTCGAGAGCGTATCACACTCTAGGATGATTATCATGAAACTTATATCCACATAGGAATCATTTGAATTAAATTTTATACGTGTAGGAATGACGTTTAGAATTCCAGCACAAAAAATACGGGGTGTTACATTATCTTTCCCTTGGAATCATTCATCCTCAAATAATGGATTGGAACTTGTTGACTCCTTAGAGATACGGAATAAAGTTTACATGCTATGTATTCTAATAAAGTATATAACTGAGATGAAACATTAAAACTTTCATCAGGAAATTGATTTTTGAGTTGGCTTGCCTTTACTTACTGTAAGGAGCTGGTTCAAGCTGAAAGTTTAGAATTTTATTGAAGTGTTCATGATACAATCATACATCTAAAACTCCTTAGTGATGACTTATGCAAGCAAGCATCATGAGATAATGATACTAAGATCATATAATGGCCACTATTCTGTCTGAGCTGGAATTCTTAAGAAACTAAGATCATTCACTTAACACTTATTAACTAAATAATGACTAAATATCTAAATCTGCAACTGATATCTAGTGTATGGATTGAACTAAATTACCTCACAAAATATCCATACTCATGAAACTTCAGATACTAAAACTACATGGAAAGTTGGAAATCTATAGGAGCTTATCTTCTTGATTGCTAAACTAGATTACAGCCTATATGGACTGGATCCTACTGACTGATCATACTATAATGGAGTATTTCTTTAACACTCTTATAAGAAATTGTCATAACATTAGGGAGAAAAGAATTTCGGGCATGATTTGAACAAGACATCTGTCTATGGAATCACAACATTGATACAACTCTATAACATGAAACATAGACGTATAACTCATAATCTAGGATAGAATTAGTAGGCCTTAAGAAATGCAACTTCTTACTTTCAAGCTTAGCAACACTTCTCGAATAATCCCTCAGATATATTATTCCTCTTAAATACGATACTCATTTGATTCAACTTATAATTCTAACATGGTCATTAATACATGTATCTACTAATGTCTAAAGTAAACTAAATCCTCTCACCATGATCAAGCCTAAATCTAAATCACAAAATACAACATGGCACACCACAATACTAGTCTAAACCGCATAATTCAATCTTCAATATCTTTTTAGAGCTCACACCCTAAGCATAACATGCCAATCCACTTCAATGACTAACTCTGAACTCTTTCTATGGATTTACTAGCGCATATTGCATTCCTCCACTTACATCCCAACATGGGATTCAATTCTATCTTTATAACCACATATGAAATTCAAGGCAAACACCCATAAAGGCATACTTCATATATTCTCTAAACCTCTATCAACAACAACTTTCTTGCACTATTCTTAAGAATATACACACCAATTTTCAACTAACCATGACATGTATCAAAGACTTGGCCTCAATATTAGTTCACACTTTAGCCTTTGATAGAAAAGTATAAGTAACCTTTCTTAATGAAGGTGATCAACTCTCTTTTATCTAAACCATTGCTTATCCATTATCATCACCACTATCTTAATGTAGGCAGAGGTCACTAAAATGGCTAACACATATGGAATTGAAGCATGAAAGAAAATTATACATAAATCTAACACTTAACTGAGGCCTAAAGATTAGAATGTCAAAGGTATGGATTTATTAAAGATACCTAAACTGAGGACATACATGATATAGATTGGATTTCACTAGGATCATAAGTTTTTGAGAACTAGTCATACCTTGAAACATGAGTCAATACTTATCATAAGCTATTCAACATAAGACTGGAGTTTATACATTTATGAAGGATAACTCAAATCACGGAGTAAAGCTATAACTTGCTTGCTAGAAGTAGACAATGGACTTAAGTACGCATAAGGTTTATAAGCATTGGCCTTTTGCATGGATCTATCATGCAAGACATGGATTAGGGGTGATAATAGCTGGAATCCAAGGAATACTCTAGAGTAAGAAGGGATCACTATCTCATCACAACTTTTATTGACATGAATTACAATCTAATTCTTAAAACATGATTTGGTTCTGCACTCTACCATCCCCCCTTTGGTTAAAGTTTATATTCTAAGATTATGTGTCTACTCTATATCCTCGAGGCTAAGCTATAATTTTTTCATTTTATTATCTACACATAAATTCTAAACTCACAAGAATAAACTATATTTTGAACTTACTGACTTCATTCTTGAACAAACCTTTCATATACCATCCTTAACTTTCTATCTTCAATAATCATCATCAATGACTTACACTCTCATTTGCAAACATATCTACCTTACTAAACATATAATTATAGCCTACCAAGATCACACTTCTGTACTTATATTTTTCCTAAATCATAAGAAATAAAATAATACTTGAAAGAGTCAACACCATCTATCCAAAACTCCTCAACTTAGCTATTAAGAACACTATGTACTATATAACTAACCTTCTTCCATTTAGCAACCCAAGGGTACTACTAACCACACACGAAACTTAATAACCTTAGAAAATAACGCTAATCCATATCACCTTGGGCACACCTTTATATCATACTTACAACATTATACATAATTATCAATAAATGAACTTAAACTCTGGTATGCACTATTCAAGCCAACTAGATCACTTCTATATAACTAGTATTACTAACTAAGCATTCATTATTTCCACCTCTATGATCATCCACTGTTCAAACTTAGTGTCTAGTGCTAGACATGATTAACAACCCAACCTCACATACTATTTCCACTTGAAAGCTATAGAATAACACATTTAGAAAAACTAGTCCACTAAAGCCTCATAATAATAATAATTCACTATGATTGCATGGTCTATCTTATTATAATATATTAGCACAACCCTCTTTAACCCATCTCTAGTACTTATCCATCTACATATATCTAAATTACTTTCATAGCTCTATAAGTTTCAACTAAACTCCTTTTTGCAACCTCAAGGGAAACCTAAATTAGCAATACTCAACCACTCAATACTTTCATTAATAACCAATAGTTTTCTAACAAAATAAGTACCAGCAATAACTCCGTTCATACTTCAACCAAACAGTACTTCACCTTAACTAATCTCTCTTTCTCTACCATCTACCAAGGAACTTGTACCACATTCATTATCTCTAAACTAACACACAAGGATATATCACCTTAACACAAACTCTATAAAATGCATAAGCTCATCTATATACTTTCAATCAACCACCATTCCCATCTTTCTTGCCACTACACTTCTATACCCATACTTCAAACTATAAGAAGGTTCACTCATGAATCATAACACTCCGGTTGCAATATCCCTTGAATGCAAACTTTATTTAATAATCTATATTCATACTATCTCCTCCAATGAGCACTATCTTTATTGAAGGTTTAATGAGAAATCAAAATACATATCTTACCTTGTCTTAACTGAAGGACTCATGAGGATGAGGAAAATATCTTTCAACTTAAGGAACTTAAAACATACTAGTGAGGTTCTCTCAAACCCTTTGAGTGACTTCTGAGGTTACTGATAGTAAATCTATGAGCATCATCTTGTGTCAAATTTAGAACTTACTAATAATGTTATCTCTAGAGTAACTCATCTATTGAGAATTATGGAGTTACACACAAATAGATAGAGGTTTTTAAGAGAAAAACTTTATAGAATGATATAGAGTATGAAAGAAAGGAAAATTTTCTTAAATGTCCAGTAGCCTCTCAAAGAAAAGTACAGAAGTCTCCATAACATTCCACAAAACTCTAATAGACACGGCTCTATAGACACCCTAGGATATTTGAACTCTGTGCTCTAATACTAAGTTTTTAATGACCCGAGGCTACCCCCTAGTCATCATACGATTCTTAGGACCACAAGTGATCCCAAGATAACCCTTCTACTAGCATAACTAATGAGCAAATGAATAAAATATATAAATATGAATGAAAAAAGGGGAATATAAATCCTTTCTAAATCTGATCAATACAAAACTAAATTAAAATCAATACAACTCTGGTTTTACAAAATAAAACTGGAATCAAATAACTTAACTTTACTGACTATCTATAAAGCCTCTACTAGTATTCACTGTATGTAGCTGGGATATATCCTCAGAAATCTCTAATCAATATGACTGAATGAAAAACAAATACTACTCAAATTATGATTGACTCAAGCCTTTGAATCAAAAGGATTCATCACTTGCTAATTGGAAGCTGCAAATTGTCTGAATATGATGTGCATTGTAAAACTCATACCTATATTATGAGACAATATAACACATAGATAAATATTTGGATCTGTAGTTTTGGAATGTACTGAGAATTTAGGGGTGACTGCATAAGTACAACAATAATGCAATAATTCAAATAAACTTTCAAAACTGCATGCTAAAGGTGAGTGACTCATCTTGGATTGAATGATCAAAACTGAAAATTATATAACATGAGTGATAAATAATAAAAGAAATTCTTATGAGCCATCGATTATATTCTTTAAATCATGCAGGCTAAGTCAAAAAGGCTTACCTTTATCAATCTTAAAACTCAAAGTTGAAATCTGATTACTGAAGTCTTAGGTAAGACAAAATCTGAATAAATTTGTGAGACTTTACACTTAATTATATCAAAACTGTTCTGACATTTTGTTTTAGGATTTAGGGACTTTGGGAGGTTCTTCTAACCGACATAAGCCATGTGATCAGTTTGAAGTCCAATGTCTTACCTACATTGGGGAGAGTTATTCTATCATTTCTATCAAAATAGAACCTTATCTTAAGTGATCATTATCTTAGCCTACTATGGGCAAATCATAAACCTACATTGGCGCATAGTTCGGGTGCATGAGACCTTTGGAATAATACCTTACTGGATTCTAAATACTAATCCCATACTTATCGCTTAAAACTTTATGAAATCTACCTTAAAATAGCATAAGGGTTTGTAATTAAAACCAATTATGCTTATCTTCTTTAAATCTCAAAATTTATGAACAATGTGGATTCCTTATCATATCTTAGGATCAAAAAATCAATCTTTTCTTTTGAAAGAACTTATCAAAACTCTGTTAATAGAACTTGAGATAATAATATCCTTATAAAATCATCAGTTGTACATAGGACTCAAAATATAAAGCTTTAATGCATCAATAATCATATTTAAACTTAAATATCAATAATCCTCTTAAAAGCTTTCAACAATCTCAATCAAGATAGTGGAATATAACTTATAATATGAATCTCATAATTTTAAACATGGATATATGTAAATCTTTTGCAATTGAAGACTTAAATAATATGATAATTTTATAAACTAATGATAATAAGAATGAGGTATCAACCCTAACTTCAATTGATGAAAAAATTAACCTATAATCAAGCTTTAGGTACAAGGGTGGATGAAAACCCTCATTCATAACCCCACATACCTTAATAGACTTGATTTGATGTAGAGAACTTAACGTCGAAGCCCTAGGAGATGATTTTAAAAGATTTCTTGAGATTCTTAGATTAAGGAAATTAATTCTTTGTTTCTTTCTTGAATAGGAGAATTGAATTCTTTGATTCATGGGGAAGGAAATCTTTAATTTGATTTTGGGGAAAGGGGAGATTTTACATGAGGTTTTGATAAAGAAAAGTAGGCAAATAATGCTCTTTTGGGTTTATTAATTAATGTTTGGATGGCTGGGGTTAAGGGGAATGGACTAATCTTACCCTTAGCCTATTTTCCTATGGAAATCACCATCGCGTCACAACACTTAGTTGTGTTAAGCAGCCCTCGCTATGTGGGGCTATTGCAACCCCTTACTGACTCTCACGGAAAAAGCCATAACATTTTACTTGGGTGTCAAATTAAGGAAAAATTGGTATCATTGGAAAGATAACTCAATTATCTAAAATTTAATAGGTCTTTATATGAAAAATTCAACTTATAAAAAAATTTATACACGTTCAAAGTCGATCCTTGCAAAATCAAATACAAAGATTATCCAAATCAAAGGTTGTTAGCTCAACTTCGCTCTAACTGCTTCCTATGAATAATTTTCACCTCAAGAAAACTTCAGACGCTAGGATGATAATCATTAAACTTATATACACATGGAAATAATTTGGATTGAAGCTTATATATGTAGAAACGACAGTTAGAATTACACGAAAAAAATATAGGGTATTATAATTTTTTGGTAGTTGGTTATAATGTTTTATAAAACCCAATAATTTATTTATAATACGAGTCTCTGTTCAAGTCCAACTACTTATGAAGATATTGGAATTGAGTTCAAATTCAATCCAAAAATTTATGATGCTATTGATAATATGAGTTCCATTTAAAGTTTGATAATTGATTAAGATATTGGTAATGTGTTTTGATTTAAATATAACAAATATTGTTCTGATATTGATACGATTGAGTTAAATTTCAGTCCTGCACTAAAATTTATTTATTATATGATATGGTATAGATGGATTCATGGTTATGGCTTGATAATTTATACTTTTTGATTCTTCAGTTAGCTACTTTCCTTTGATTGCACCCTCTGAGCTTTTATGGACCGGCATTGGGTTATTTACTTTTTCAAACTTATTGGCTTATGGGGGATAATTTAGTAGTTATAATTTTATGATCTTTACGTTACTATTCTAAATTTTTTTATTCATTTACAACATTGTTGGAGCTTATTTCTAGGTTTGCTCATTTACCTTGACCTAGCTTATCTTGTACTTTATTATATTTTTGCAATGATTTATCTCAGGAAGCTGATAATGTCTACTATGTACCCATTGCGTTTTTTTACAAAAACTTTTGGTACATATTAGAGTACTAGCAGTTATTTCTAACATGACGATCATGCTATGTCGACTTAAGAAATAGGGTGAGCACTCGGAGTCAGAGTTGCCCCTTTTTTCTTCCATTATCTATGTCTAATCTTTCATTTTTGAGATACATTGTTTTTTACTCTTTTAGTATTTTTTATTCAATTTTAGATGCTCTTGTACTAACATTTAAATGTAATGGGATGGTTGTTGATGTTTTATCTATCTCTTAACTATATTTATTTTTCCATATTATAATTCTAAGCCTTGAATTGTTGATTTCTAGCTTTTAGGCCATTTTTCACAAAATTAGTCCATTCCATATAGCTCTGGCCATGGTTTGTCTTAATAAATAGCATGATAAAGTAGGTGGCATCATGAATCATGAATTGGGTCATGAAAAATTAGTATTAGAGCCTAAGTTCACTAGTATTATTGGTAAAAGAGCAAGTGTCCAATAGTGTATCAAGGATCAGAATAAAGACATTTGTTTCTTATCTTCGGGAGGCTATAAGACATTCTTAGGTGATCTTAACTTCTTTCAATCATTTAATGCAAAGAGTTTGAGTTGTTTCTATAGAATTCTATTAGTTTCACTCTTTTACAGATTGCTAGGACACATGTTACTTCCATACAATATGAGGATCTCAATACTAAAACTATGGATCCTTTTATTTTTATGGGTGACTTAGAGGTCATGGAATTCCTATAGATGTGTCTCAAACTAAGGCAAAGATAGGTCTTATTCACTAGATCGTATTTCTACTCCCCAACCAGAAATTCTTCCATCTCACCAATAGTGTCCCAAGATATGCCCAGGCTCCACCATGGTTTATTTAATCTTTAGTGCTCAAGTAATCTTTATTTCATCTTTTTATATTAGTTGGTGGTGCACTATCTAAATGAGTCATAGTCTACAGATCAAAGTGGTAATAAGGTAGGGCTGCAATTTATAGTTTCACTCCTAGAGTTATGGTTTCTCCTATGTTGATCATTGCTCAGCCAATATTTTTCTATTCTTTATATTTGTTGAGAAGAATAAGATGTTGGGTAGATTCTTGAGATTGTCTCTGCCTATGTTTTTTGGTACACCAGACAAGGATATGTATGAGTTCTTGATTACTTGTAATGATTGGCGCTGTAATTTGGGCCTAGTTTAGACTCATGGTGTGGATTGCACTACTATTCATTTGGACCTGATAGCTCAATACTAGTTTAGAGGTCATCTTGATTCAAGGTCTGATGGATCTCTCTCATTAACATGGACTTTGTCCTTCCAGATACTCTTGGAGAATCATATGTCTCATAGTTTTAGGGATTATTTGAGGGACCAATTCTTAATTTAAGAGAAGAGATCCATGTCTATTGTATAGTGTGAAGCTCGATTCCATAAGTTTTCTATGAATGCTACTTTTATTCTGACTACTGAGTATGCGAGCATTTGCTGCTTTATTCGAGGCTTGAGACTTTTTCTTATCATGTATGAATAGAGTTTAGTTATGATGGGTATATCTTTTGTTGAGGTTCCTAATCATGCTCAGTTTATGAAGGATATACATCACAAGGCCTAAGGCAGCAATGATAAGAGACCACAGTATCAGGGTAGTTTTAGTAATAATAATAGTAGCTCACTATTTAGAGGTAGTGATTCATAAGGTAGGTACCCTCTATGTAAGCTGTATAAGAATTAGGATCAGTCTAGTAGGCTAATTTTAGCTACACTTTAAATTACTGAGGGAGGACAGACTAGCTTCAGTGATCATCTTGTCTAGGGTAGTGGTCTATCTTTGAGGGATTTGTCTCTTGGTTATTCTAGTCATAGTTGTTATTATGGGTCGTTCGGATCTTTTGCTCTTATTATATTCCTTGGGGGATGTTATGGTTATGGAGCTATTACATATTTCTAGAGAGACTTCCTCAATTATGGATAAATTATTTCTTCAACTTTGAGTATCCCTATAATTAGGGCAGTGCATCCTGTATCTAAAAATGGTAGGCACGGTCATAGAGATAGTTCCCTGGGTTCTCATAGAGGTTCTCAGGCAAGTAGGATAGGATATTGGTTAAGATTCTAGGCAAGTGGTGGGCGTAGTTAGTTATATTTCATGCCTTCTAGACCTAGAGATGAGAGTTCAGATATTGTTACCACAGGTATGGTCATAGTGTGCCATTAGTTGGCTTTTTCTTTTTAGGATTAGGGATCCACCTATTCTTATGTGTCTTCTTTATATTGGGATTTAATATTTACGACATTATGTATATCTACTCATGGGAAATTTTTTAGTAGTTGACTGGGGTTTCTAATCATGAGTTATGACTATTTAGGAGTTTGATTATCATAATTATATCATCATAATACACATGGTGGATTCGGATATGGTTCTGGACATGAACTTATTATCTCAATATCATATGGACTTAGATTATTTTGCCAAGACCATTTCCTTATCCGTGTATGAAGTGGTTAGCCATGAGCCAATGATGATTATCTCTTAGATTTAGGTTGAGAGACTAAGTTTTAGATGTTGTGAGTCTTATCACACATATATTTGTAATGCTAGTGTGGAGAGTCCATTTTGTGACTTTGTTACTCTAGTTTAAGAGTTTTCTGATATTTTCTCTATCGATCTACCTGGTCTTCCTCATGTGCATGATATTGAGTTTGTTATTGATCTTCAGTCAGGAAACCGACCTATTTCTATGTTACCTACCCATATGGCACCTGTTGAACTTAAAGAGCTAAATGCTCAGCTTTAACTTTTTCTTATAAAAGATTTATTAGACTGAGTATGTCTCTTTTGGTATAGCCTATGTTGTTTATGAAGAAAAGGGATGGCTTCATGCCTTTGAGTATTTGTTATAGGTAGATTAATAAGGTAACAGTGAAAAAGTGGTATACTATTTCTTTCATTGATTATTTATTTGACTCGATTCATGGAGCAACAATGTTCTCCAAGATTGACTTGAGGTACAGTTATTATCAGTTGAGGATTTGGGAGAAGATATCCCAAAGATAGACTTTAGAATTCGCTATGGTCATTATAAGTTCCTAGTGATGTATTTTTTGTAGAATAATGCCCTAACCGCATTTATGGATTTAATAAATACTTTTTTAAAGCCTTATTTGGAATCCTTTGTGATTGTTTTTATTGAAAACATCCTTATATATTTGATGAGTAGAGAGGATCATATGCAACATTTGACGATCGTGCTACAGACTTTGAGAGATCATATGCTTTTTCCAAATTCTCAAAGTGTGAGTTTTTCTTGTGTAATTGTAATTTCTTGGGCATTTGGTGTCTAAGGATGGGATTATGGTTGAACTAATAAATATTAAGTTTATTCGTGCTTGGGCCAGGACCAATGTCTATCTAAGGTTCGTAGCTTTATTGAGAGTTTAGCTACTATTACAACACTAATGACCAGATTGATACAAAAGTAGGTTCCTTTCTAATGGTTTGAGGAGTGTGAGTTGGGCTATAGAATGTTAAAGGGATTTATTACTTTATTTACTATTTTGTCTTTTTCTATTTAGGGTGAGGGATTCACCATATATTGTGATGCTTTTGGTATTGGCTTGGGGTGTATGTTGATGCAGAAGTGTCATGTTATTGATTATGTATCGAGCTATCTTAAGATTCACGAAGACAACGAACAAACTCATGATTTTGATTTGGCGACATTAGTTTTTGTGGTTAAGATTTGGGGGCATTATGTTTATGGCATGCATAGTGAGATCTTTATAGATTATCAAAATCTTAAGCATATTATGACCTAGTGAGAGGTTAGATAGAGTTGCTTATGTATTACAGCATCTCTATCTTGTATCATCCGAGCTAGACGACTATGGTAACAGATGCCTTAAGCCGAAAGGTAATGAGTATGGGCACCTTTGCTTGTATTTTAATTTCTAAAAGGTTTTTAGTATGGGATGTTCAATCCTTAGCCAACTTGATTGTGCGGCTTGATATTTCCAAGCCTTAGAGGATTCAAGCATATGTTAAGGCGTGGTGTTTATAATTTGAGTAGATTTGGAGCTACCAGTTTTAACATATGAGACTTTGCATCATTTGTGATCAGGTGTTGAGTGGTGAGTCAAAGAGGGTTACCACAGTTTTTGAGTGTGTTTTGATACTTGGTAAATGCATGTGTGTTTTGAGGGTTAATGACTTAATCCAGTCTATTTTGGTTAAGGCATCACAACTCTAGATATTCTATACACTAGGGTAGAAGTAAAATGTATAAAGATTTACAATAACATTATTAGTGTAGTATTATGAAGAGCGATATGAAGGACTTCATAGCTTGTTTCCTATGTATTTAGCAGGTGATGTCCGAGCATCAGAGACTTGGTAGATCGATTCATAGGTAGCCCATTCCCGAGTAGAAGTGCAGTAGATTATCATGGACTTTATTAGTGGGTACCTCAAACTTCCTTTGGTTTCAATCATATTTGGGTCATTATTGATCAGTTAACTCTTTCCAAAATAGATGTCCTTTAGTGCTGAGAAATTACTTTGTATTTATGTTCGTAAGATAGTTTTTTTACATTATGCGCTTATATTTAGCAATTTAGATAGGATTTTAGTATTTAATTTATAATGACCTTTTAGGTTATTTTCAATATTTATGCTTATTTTTGTTGTTTGATCTTCTCCATAGCTACCCTAAGTCATTTACGACTCGCTAGGACTGATGATTCAGTCACTGGGCAGTTTGTTTGGTTTTTGGAACCAATTCTCTATTTAGAAGTCTTTGCTGGTTCAAAATGGACACCAAGCAAAAACATCAATGAATGACCTCTAATTGAAAATCCAACTTTGCCAAAGAATTCAAAATGTCATATTTAATGGGGTTACATATTCAATTTGACCAAATAAAATTCCAGATGCATCTCGACGCAATGGCCACAGCTTGGAATAAAATTCCAAGTTTAATCCATCATCTATCATGGATGGAGATATTGTAATTTTGGTGGGTTTAGTATGATTGCAATAACCGCGATTGTGGCCTAGTGTATATGCATGATTGCACTACTTGAGAGCTAGGGAAGGTCTATTTTAAGGTTTTTTTGGCTGAGATATGGCCATTTCTTCCATTTCTTTGAATCTATAAACCCTAATAGAGTGTAAAGCCCTTAGAGTGAGTCTTGAGGGTTGCTTGGGAATTTGAATAGCTTGTATATTCACAATTAACATTAAATCAAAGTTAAGATTTCCTCAATTTTGGTATTGATTTCTTGATTTTAAGACCCAAAATCCCAAATATCTTAAGGCTTGATTTTAGCCTCAAATATGGTTGTTTTTCACCAATTTCTTAAGGGTTATAATTCCCTAATTGTATTTAAAGAGTAGGTTGTTCTCAAAAACTCATTTTCCAAATATGGGACACACTAAGGGGTTTTGGTGTTGTTTTCGGACCCAAAGTACAATAGTACAATATAGGTATTATTAGACTTGTCCTGATAGGTAGGTATGGTTTGTTTAGTATGATGGTACTTTGGGGATTGTGAAGTGAACATGAGCATATGGTGCATGGTGTGATAATTTGCGGTTTGGCTTTGAGGTTGGTCACTGTCTACTCCTCTTCATAGATAATGTGTGATATGTATTGCTTGTGAATATAAATGTTAGGCTTGATTATGCATAGAGTAACTCATTCTTGATAATTGATCCATTGGGATTAGATAAGGGTTTTGGAGCCATAAGATGATATGTTTATAAGGATTTTGAATCCTAGTCCCTTCTCTCACTAGTTTAGATGAGTTGTAGCATGGTTATAATGTAAAGCTATATTTGGGTTACAGTTTTAGCATTTGAAGTATGAATGGTGAATTTGACCTTATTGGACCAGTATGGTAGTCTTGTAACCGTAACTTTGGTAAAGTAGACTTGAGTACCCTTGTTTCTAGTTGAAGCTCCTATCTTAGGTTTGAGTGTTGATTATTTGATATCTAGAAGTAGAACTAGATACCTTGGCCTAGTTTAGGGCATGATGTACCTAATTATAGAAATTGAGGTTTAAAAATGTGAATTTTTAGCCTACTTAGCCTAGACTTGTGTAAGTCTTATAGACTTTGTTGCAGATGTTAGACATAAATCACGTTAGTAAACCTTAGTATAAGGTTACATTGTTACTTGGTTGCTTGTATTGATGTTCACCGGATTGTGGGTTTTTAGCTATAGATATGATACTCTTTGATGAAGTGATAGTAGGCATTTAGAGATGACATTCCCCTTGGATATTTTATATGGACTAAAGAGATGCTATTTCCTCTAAGACTTGGTGATTGGCCTATAGAGATGCTATTTTATCTTAGACTTTATGATTTGCCTATAGAGATTCTATTTCCTCTTAGATATAATTATTATGCCTATAGAGATGCTATCTCCTTTTGGTTGTGATTGTTGGGCCTATAGAGATGATATTCCTCTTAGATATGACAATTTCCCTAGAGAGGTGATATTTCTCATAGTCATGATGTATGACCTATTGATATAAGATATAATATGTGAGAGATGATTACGTACTTATTGATATTATGCCTTCTATACCGGAGACACCTTCTATGTGTGGTAACTAGAGATATGCTACGATTTATAAAGATGAGTATTGATATCAGTTCTGCATATGTATATGGTCCTATGGTTGTGATTATGATGTTATGATTATTCTAGATAGTTTATTGGGCTAAGGATCAAGTGATGCTAATGATTGGATATCCAAGAAGTGCTTATCAATGTAAGGGATATGATTATAGTTTATGGATTCATATCCATATTTTATATATATAACTCTTCAATATAGGATGGAGGAAGATGTGGTATGTTGCTTACGACTTATTTGATTGTATATTGGTGATGACATGCATAGATTCGGTACATTCACTATTCTTGTATTTTTAACTTAGGTGATGCTTGATAAAATATGATCTTATGATAGTTTTACTTAGTTAGGGATTAAGCTATGTGGTGGTTTGTTGTCTATTAGGAGACTATGGCAATTGATGGCTAGGAATCAACTGTATTAGTCAATGAATATTGATTTATTAAAATATGGTAGTTAGAGATGGTTGATTTGTGGCTAATGTTATTTATGGGTTTAACATAGGAGAAGTTTGGTGATATTGATGCCTAAGTTTTCTTATATCAATTAGTTGTTAAATGAGGATTTATGCTTTAATAGGGCTAGATAGTCAGTGTTGTTTGTAATAAGAGGTGACTAGTTAATAATGATGAATAGTTGCAAAATAGTTAATTATAAATAGTAAAATGAGGAGTCCCTGATTATTCACGTTACTATTGATATTGTTATTATCATTGTTATATTAATTATAATGGCTACCTTATGATGATTGGCTATTGATTTGGTATCGAGATTTGAGGTATGTTTTAGCCTTTTTTATCTTATGATTTCATTATTATGCATGATTATATCATGTCTAGCCATATGGATTATAACCCTAAGCATGTAGCCTTAGATCCAATCTGTATTACAATGAGGTCTTAGAATAAGGACATGATGATCTTGGTTATTTATATGATGACCTCATGTTTATATGTTTATATATATATATATGTATATATCCAAATAAGTATGGAACTATTGTAAATCTGTAGTACCCTGTACTTTTTCGTAGCTAATTTCATCTTAAGAATGTCTAGTATTAGCTTCTAGATTGAATGATGGCTATTCCATTAGGAATGTCCAGGATTTTAACTTTTTGACATGTGGGAAATTCAATAAGTTTCTATCGATATAAAATTCGCCTAAATCATATAACCAAGTAAGAAGTTACGACTATTTTAAGTTCCCATCGTAAAATTATGCCATATTAGTCAGTGGCGCGCCATGCCACAAGAGGAAATGACTTTTGATGAATTCCAGTATGGGTCTACAATTATGGCGTGTCGTATCAGGGCCCAAATTTAGAATTGTCCTTTTCCAGTGTCTTAGGACAATTTCCTCTGCGTCAAGCCAAAGTTCTAGGTCACAAAAGATGGGATGGCATGATGGCTCCGTATCACGCTAGGGGCCTTGTTTGGAAAAATTTTACTGAAATTAAATGATGCGTCCAGGGTTAAAAGGGTCGATTTTCTATCCCTATTTAAACCTAATAACAAGTGATTTAGCAATTATTCACCCGAAATATACAATTTTCTCTAAAGTTTCTCTCAAGAATAAGCTAGGGTTTCTATTGGAGATTCAAATTCAAGAAGGTTTCACCATCAATCATCACGAAATCATGAACCAAGGTATGCGTAGTGTTCATTCATGGACTCTCTTGCTCCATGAAGCCCAAGAATCTCTTTTCTAAGTTTAAGGTTAATGATTTCTTTATGAATTTCATGTTGAGTTTGTTTTGTTTATGTTGAGAATGATCAGTTGAATTCAAATCCATGTTGGGTGATCAATTTTATGAGGAATTGATTTGTATAGATATATATTCATGTGAACCTATGAATAAACCCTCGATGACTAAATTAGAGACGAATCATAATGATTAATTGTTGTATAATGTTGTCTACATGTGCTATGCCTACCATGTGTTTTATTAAATTCCTAGATGAGGGAACAATGCCCAACTAGTATGATAATATGAAATCCCCATGTATGTACAAGTTATGCCTATCACATGTTTTGATAGAATACTTCTATAAATGTATTATGGATTATGATGTTAGTTGTATATTTATGAAAGTAATGCTTGGTCAGTTTCCTTCCATCGAGTCCAGGAGGTACTTGTACCCGAAACATTAGTTGTGTGCTTAGAGCCATGTCATGTTTCCGCGATACTCTCAGTTAAGCTATGAATCCTTAGACTTCAGACAGTCTTATGACTCAAGAAAAATCTCTATGATCTCATGAACTCAGTCAGTTGTCAAATATCAGTAATATTCCATCACTCAACGGAATTCAGTAACTCATCACATATTCAGTTCAGTAAATTATGTTTAGTGTCTGTTCATATAGGGGTAGAAATTAGCAACGAATGAACCTAAGCATGGGAACTCACCTGTTATATGAGGGTGTGATTCTTTGAAGCAATACTTGCATTGTAGAACTATGTAGCCAGCATAGGTTGAGACATCATAACCTGCTATATGAGGGTAGATGAGATGGCTTAGCCTACTATATGAGGGTTCCTACCGTTCTCACTAGAGTTAAGTGTTTTATTAGGGTCACTGACATATTGTCCATAGTAGTGGCGCGATACTGACACCCGTCGATTCAGGGTATAGATTGGACCCCAATTTAGTTGTAGTGCATCATTTGGGGCATGTCGATTAGATGACTACCTCCAACAGTCTCAGTAAAAGGACTCAAATAGTTCTTCAGAATTTAGGGTTGTCAGATATAGTCAACTTAGACACAGTACGGAACTCAGATAGTACCATCAAATTCAGGACTGTCAGATACAATCACTCATGTTATCAGTTATATTCAGATTCAGTAATCATGTTATCACAGAATTAGAGTTAGTTGTTAAGTCCCATGTATGTATTCTCATACTGATGATAGTTAGTCAGTCATTATTATTGTTCATGGATATGAACCCCATGCATTCAGTCTACTCATATGCATACCAGTACATTCAAAGTATTGATGCATTTTTGCTATGGTGTCTTATACCATATGTTCAGAGACACGAGCTCCAGATCAACAGTAAATTCTAGTTTCAGCAGTCAGAGTTAGAGTGAGTCCTCATCATTCGAGGACCTGATTATTCCTTATTATCTTATTAAATAGTTTATTAGTTCGAGTTAGTTGGGGACATGTCCCATCAAATCCTTATTCAGATTATTCAAATAGTAGAGGCTTTCAGACTAGATGTCGACTATCATGTTTCAGACTTCAGCATTTACAATTTTTTTTTAGGTATTATATTACCCCATAGATGTTATCTCATCTATCTCATACCAATAATGTATGTTTCCATATTATTCATTATTTTATGCAGTATACAGGTACAAATATCAGTCATGGGTTAGCTTGTGGTCCTTTGGGGTCATGAGCACCGTGTAGCATTGCGAGTTTTAGATTTGGGGCGTTACAAACTTTGTATCAGAGCCTAAGGTTCAATAGAGTCCTAGGAAGTCTGAAAGCCACATCTAGTAGACTCTTTTGCATGGGTGTATCGCGCGCCATATTTATGTGCAAGAGGCTATGAGATGTTTAGGAATAGTTTCCCTTCTTTTAGTATTCATGTCATACCAGTGAGCATAATCACAAGTCAATCTTTCAGTATAATTTTCTTCTTCTCTTTATTTCAGAATATGCCTCCTAAGCGAAGAAATCAGTCAGCCTCTCAGGTCAGAACCTTTAGGCAATCATGTTTCTCATGCGGAGTATAGGACCGCATTTACCACTCTTTCTCATTCAGTAGCTACCCATAATGAGCAACCAGCTGTCGTACCATCCAACCCAGTGGCCAATTCAGCTGTAGTATATGAAGACCCTCAGGAATTCATTCATCAAGTTTAGAAAGTAATAGTCATCATGGGGGTGACTATTGTTGAGAGTGATGAGTTAGTCGTATACCAATTGTAGGATGTGGCTTATACTTGGTTGAAACAGCAGAAGTTAGAAAGGTCAGATGATGCAGGTCCTATAGAATGGGAGGAGTTTGTCACTGCATTCTTAGATAGATTCTTTACCCAAGAGCGTAGAAAGGCTTAGGTGCTAGAATTTATCAACCTTAGGCAGGGCAATATGACAGTGAAAAAGTATTCGCTTAAGTTTACTCAATTAGCCAGATATTCCCCTCATGTGGTTGCAAATAGCAGGGAAAGGATGAATAAAGTTTATTTCTGGGGTGAATGATAGCATGGTTAATAAGTCCAAATCCACCATGCGGAATAGTCACATGACTTTAGCCAGGTTTATGACTCATGCTTAGCAGATTAAGGAGAAAAATATTAAGATGAGGGAGAAGCAGAATAAGAAAACTAGGACAGGTAGCTTCAATTTTAGTCAGTCTAAATTAGAAGGAGGAAATCATTCTCAGTTTAATCCTAAATCATTAGTTCCAACTCCTTTTTTATCTAGTGCTCTAGTTCCTAAGTTCAGAGAGAGTAACAAAGATAGAGCGCCAGGCTATAAGACCTAGGGCAGTGTTAGGAGTGCCTGGACCTATCCTATTTTCCAGACTTATGGAAAGAACCATTAGGATATTTACAGAGCTAGCTGTTGTATTTGTTTCAGATATGGTAAGCCAGGCCACAGAGTCAGAGCTGTCCTCAGCCAGGTTCATAGGGTCAACAAAATCACTCCTTATCTCTGTCCGGTTGCCCAAATCAGCGGGGTGCCACCTTCAGTGCTACTACTGTACAATGCCCAAATCATTTCTATGTTCTTCAGTCTCGATAAGATTAGTAAAATTTTCTTGATGTAGTTACTTGTGTGTTACAGTTCTTTCATGTGCATATTTACGCATTGCTAGATCCAGGAGCTTCTTTGTCTTTTCTTATCCCCTATATAACATGCGATTTTAGAATAAGTCTTGAAATCCTAGCAGAGCCCTTCTCAGTCTCTACCCCAGTGGGTAAAACAATCATAGCTAGGCGAGTATACAGGAACTTCCTGATTATGATATTTTGGAAAGTTACTTAAGCAGACTTAGTTAAATTAGAGATGACTGATTTTGACATCATTCTCGGCATGGATTGTATTCATTCCTTCTATGCCACAGTCGACTGTAGAAATAGAATAGTCCAATTTCATTCCCAAATGAACCCATCCTTGAGTGGAAGGGTAGTGTATCCACTTTCAGGGGTCAGCTTGTTTCCTTCCTTCGGGCAAGAAAAATGATATCTGAAGGATGTTTCTAGTTCCAAAACTCCCAACCTTGAATCAGTCTCAGTAGTGAATGAATATTCAGATATCTTTCCCGAAGATCTTCCAAGAATTTCTCCCGAAAGGGAAATAGACTTCGACATTGATCTTCTTCCAAATACTCAGCCTATCTTTTTTCCACCATACAAAAAGGTACCAGTAGAACTCAGAGAACTAAAAAAACAATTGAAGGATATCTTAGATAAGGGATTCATTAGTCCCAGTGTTTTCTCGTGGGGAACTCCAATGATATTCATGCGCAAGAAAGACAGTTCTCTCAGAATATGTATAGACTATTGCCAACTCAATAAGGTCACTGTTAAGAACAAGTATCCTTTTCCCAGAATCGATGACTTGTTTGACCAACTTCAGGGTGCTAGTTATTTCTCTAAGATATATCTCAGATCTGGCTGTCATCAGCTCAAAGTTAGGGAATGTGATATTCCAAAAAAATCTTTCTGAACTCACTCTGGTCACTTCGAATTTTTAGTCATGTCATTTGGTCTTACCAATGCCCCAGCCACTTTAATGGACTTGATGAACCGTGTGTTCAAGTAGTACTTGGAGATGTTCGTCATAATCTTCATAGATAATATTCTGGTCTATTCCTGCAGTGAGCGTGATCATGTAGATAATCTCAGAATAGTACTTCATACTCTCAAAGATTATCAACTATTCATCAAATTCAGTAAGTGCGAATGTTTGCTAAGGTCAGTAGCATTCCTTGGTCACATTATTTCTAGTGATGGCATTAGATTTGATCCTTAAAACACCAAAGTAGTAAGAAACTTGCAAAGACTTATCTCTCTATCAGATATCAGGAGTTTCTAGGGTTTAGCTGGCTATTATAGACTGTATATTGAAGGATTTTCATCTATTGCATCCCCTATGTCAAGATTGACTTAGAAAAAAGTAAAGTTTCAGTTGTTAGACCCTTACGAGAATATTTTTCAGGAGTTGAAGACTCGACTTACCTCAGCCCCAGTCTTAGCTCTTCCAAATGGTTCAGATGGGTTCTTGGTGTATTGTGATGCATCCATAGTAGGTTTGGTTTGTGTCCTCATACAGCATGGTAAGGTCATAGACTATGCCTCTAGACTGCTTAAACCCTAAGAGAGGAATTATCCTACTTATGATCTTGAGTTAGAAGCCATAGTCTTTACCTTGAAGATTTGGAGGCATTATCTCTATGGATTTCGTTTAGATTTCTTCACAGATCACAAGAGTCTTCAGTATGTCTTTTCTCAAAAATATCTCAATATTTATCAGAGAAAGTGGTTACAGCTTTTGAAATACTATGACATGAGTGTCCTCTATCATTCGGGCAAGGCCAACGTAGTAGCTGACGCTCTCAGTAGGCTATCCATGGGTAGTGTTTCTCATGAGAAGGATAGTAAGAAGAAGTTAGCTTAAGAAGTCCATCTGCTTGCCAGACTAGGCATTGTCTTAGTCGATTCTTCAGAGGGTAGTGGATATGTTTAGAGTAGTTCAGAATCATCTCTAGTTTCTAAGGTAAAAGAAGAGCAAGATAGATATCCCAACCTTGTCAAGTTGAAAGAGTCAATTCAGGATCAGAGAGTAGAGTTTTCTCCCAAGGGGGAGATAGTGTTTTATATTGTCAGGGTCATTTTTGTGTTCCAGTTGTAGACGACTTAAGGTAGTGAATTCTTTTAGAAGCACATGATTTGCGCTACTCTATTCATCTAGGGGCCACAAAGATGTATCGCGACTTATGGGAGATCTATAGGTAGAGTGGGATGAAGAGAGATGTTAAAGAGTTTGTTACTAACTGCTCTACATGTATGCAAGTTAATATAGAGCATCAGAAGCCTAGTGGGTCCATGCAGGAGTTCAGTATTCCTACTTGGAAGAGAGAAGTTGTGAACATGGACTTCGTGATTAGTTTTTCTCGAACTCATCCTCAACATGATTCAGTCTGGGTCATTGTAGATAGAATGACAAAATCAGCTTATTTCCTTCCAGTTTATACCTCTTATTCAACTCAGGATTATGTCAAACTCTATAACATAGAATTGGTCAGATTGCACGGTGTTCCGTTGTCCATTATACTAGACAGAGGTACCCAGTTCACCTTTTATCTCTGGAAAGTGTTCCAAAAGGGTCTTGGTACCTAAATTCATCTCAGTACATCATTTCATCCTCACACAGATGGTGAAGCAGAAAGGACCATTCAGAAGTTAGAAGATATGCCAAGGGTGTGTGCAATCAATTTCAAATAAAGTTGGGATGACCACTTACCTTTGATTGAGTTTGCATACAACAACAACTATCATTCCAGTATTCAGATGGCTCCATTCGAAGCTCTCTATTATATGAGATGTAGATCTCCAATAAGTTGGTTTGAAGTTATTGAGGCCTCTGTCATAGGGCCTGACTTAGTAGTCGAAGCCTTAGAAAAAATCTAGTTGATCAGAGAAAGACTTTGAGCTGCTCAGAGCCGATAGAGGTCTTATGCAGATGTTCATAGATAAGATCTCAAGTTTGAGATTGGTGAATATTTGTATCTAAAGATCTCTCCTATGAAGGGAGTGAAGTGGTTCAAAAAGAAAGGGAAACTCAGTCCCCAATATGTTGGTCCCTTCAAGATTCTCAGTCATTTCGGCAAGGTAGCTTATTTGGTTGAATTGCCTTCAGATCTAGCCTCAGTTCATCCAGTCTTTCATGTCTCTTTGCTCAAAAAGTATGTAGGTGACCTATCAATTATAGTCCCTATTTACAGCATTGATGTTCAGAATAGTATCTCTTATGAAGATATTCTAGTCAAAATCTTAGATTGAGGAACAAAGAAGTCCCTATAGTTAAAGTTCTTTGGCGAAATTAGTCCATCGAGAGAGCTACTTGGGAAGAAGAAATAGACATGCATACCAAGTATCCTCACCTCTTCTCCGCCAAATCAGATCAAGCTCAAGGTAATAGTTCTCCTCAAGCTTAATCAGTTCATGATTAGTTTTCGTCACGAAATTGGAATTCAGGTTCATGTTCATGTTCCCAATATAAACGTAGTATCAAGTACCATTACATATTCAGTAATGCATTCATGTATAAGCTAAGTTATATAATTACGCATCAGAAATGCATTGTCGTTGTGACAAACTTTGTTCTTCAGAACATTCAATCATGCATTCATGAATCAGCTATACATGCATCAGATATGCATGTTCAGTATTATATGTTCATCTTGTTAGTAATGTCATTCATGAGATCCTGTTCAAGTTATTCATGTTCAGTATGTACGTCAATTTTTTTTTCTTCCCACTCAGTCAGTCTCATTCGAGGACGAATGTTCTCAAAAGGGAGATATTGTAATACCCATACTTTTTCCTAGATGATTTCATATCAAGAATATCTAGTATTAGCTTCTAACTTGAATAATGGTTATTCCATGAGTAATTTCTAAAATTTAAAATTTTTGTCATATAGGAAATTCAATAAGCTTTCCATCGATATAAGATATTCCCAAATCCGATAACAGAGTCAGAATTTATGAAAATTTTAAGTTTCAATCGTAAAATAATGCTATATTAGTCAGTGGCGTGCTGCGCTACAAGAGGAAATGACATTTGGCAAATTCCAATATGGGTCTGCGATTATGCTGCGTCGCACCAGGGCCCAAATTTAGAATTGTCCTTTTCCAGTGCCTTAGCTCGATTTCCTCCTTGTCGCGCCAAAGTGATAGGTCATAATAGAAGGGACGATGAGATGGATCCACATCGCACCTTTCGTAAATTTCCCAATTTTCAATTTCTAGTGACACGGAGTGATAATGCCGCATCGCGCCAGGGGCCCAATTTGAGTAAATTTTACTGAAATTAAATAACGCGTTCATGGTGAAAAGGCTCAATTTTATACCCCTATTTAAACCCAATAATACGTGATTTAGTCATTCTTCACCCAAAATATACTATTTTCTCTCAATTTTCTCTCAAGAACAAGCTAGGGTTTTTATTAGGGATTCAAATTCAAGAAGGTTTCACCTTCAATCTTCACTACATCATGAACCAAGGTATGCGTAGTGTTCATTCATGGACTTTTTTCATCCATGAAGTCTAATAATCTCTTTTCTAAGTTTAATTTTATGGATTTCTTTATGAATTTCATGTTGGGTTTGTTTTGTTTATATTGAGAATAATCAGTTGAATTCAAATCCATGATGGGTGATTAATATTATGTGGAATTGATTTGTATAGATGTATATTCATGTGAACCTATGAATAAAGCCTAGATGATGAAATTAGAGATGAATCTTGATGATTAATTGTTGTATAATGTTTTCTACTTATGCTATGCCTACCATATGTTTGATTAAATGCCTAGACGAAGGAAAAATCCCCAAATAGTATGATATCATGAAATCCCCATGTATATACAAGTTATGCCTATCACATGTTTTGATAGAATTTATCTATAAATGTATTATGGATTATGATGTTAGTTATATGTTCAAGTAAGTCATGCTTGGTTAGTTTCCATCCATCGAGTGTTGGGGGTACTTTTACCAAAAACTTTAGTTGTGTGCTTAGAGCCACGTCATGTTTCCGCGATACTCTCAGTCAAGCTATGAATCCTTAGACTTCAGAAAGTCTTATAACTCAGGAAAAATCTCTATGATCTCAGGAACTCAGTCAGTTATCAGATATCAGTAATAGTCCATTAGTCAATGGAATTCAGTAACTCAATCCATGTTCAGTTCAGTAAATTATGTTCAGTGTCTATTAAGATAGGAGTAGAAATTAGCAGCGAGTGAACCCAAGGATGGGAACTCGCCTGTTATATGAGGGTGTGATTCTTAGAAGCAATCCTTGCATTCCAAAACAATATAGTAAACATAGGTTGAAACATCATAGCCTGCTATATGAGCATAGATGAGGTGGCTTAGCCGACTATATAAGGGTTCCCACCGTTCTTACTAGAGTTACCAGTTATATTACGGTCAATCACATGTTGTCCTTACCAGTGGCGCAGTATTGACACCCTTCCAATCAGGGAATAGATTGGACCCCAATTTAGCTATAATATATCATTTGGGGTATGTCAGTTAGATGACTACCTCCTACAGTCTCAGTATCAGTCTCAGTAAAAGAACTCAGATAGTTCTTTAGAATTCAGAGCTGTCAGATACAATCAACTCAGACACAGTACGACACTTAGATAATTCAGAACTGTCTGATAAAGTCACTCTTGTTATAAGTTATATTTAGATTCAGTAATCATTTTAACACAGTATTAGTGTCAATTGTTATGTCCCATGCATATATTCTCATGCTCATAATAGTCAGTTAGTTGTTATTATTATTCATTTATATGAACCCCATGTATTCAGTCTACCTCTCATGCATACCAGTACATTCAGAGTACTGATGTATTTGTGCTATGGTGTCTTATACCATAGGTTCAGAGACACGAGCTCCAGATCAGCAGTAGATTCCAATTTCAGCAGTCAGAGTTAGATGTGAGTCCTCATCATTCGAGGACCTGATTATTCCCTATTATATCATCAACTAGTTTATTAGTTGGAGTTAGTTGTGGACATGTCCCATCAACTCCTTATTCAGATTATTGAAATAGTAGAGGCTTTCAGACTAGATATAGAATATCATGTTTCAGACATCAGTGTTTATAGTTTTGCTTTGAGTATTGTATTACCCTATAGATGATATCTCATCCATGTCATGTTCAGTATAGAACCTTATGGCCTTTCAATGCATTTTTCCACATTATTATGTATTTTATGCAGTATACAGGTACAGATATAAGTCATTGGTAAGCTTGTGGTCCTGCAGGGTCATAAGCACCGTGTAGCATTCTGAGTACTAGATTCGGGGTGTTACAATATCCCTTCCTTCATTTGTCCTTATAGTATATTATTTCTTGACCTTGTATAATATTCTCTCTATATATATTTATTTACTCTTCATAAAAATATTTGTCTATGATAAATGTATCATATTGACGCCTATTGGTTATTGTTGGAATAACATAGTTTTCCCTAATGCTTTCTTAGTCTTATTATGTCAGACTTTTAGACCTGAATAGGATAGTTGTTCCCTATTATCTCGTTGACTTGTCATATAATTTTTGGACTCTTGTGTGTAGTTTCTGTTCTATTTATAAGTTGTATATTTCTGCTTTATATTTACAGTTAAGTTGATAGTTGTCTATTGAGTACCATTTATTTGGTACTTATACTACACTTTTGTAGCATGCAGATTATAGTATGAGTTATCGTCGTTGATGTGTGTATTGTGTGGAGCAGCCGTAGTTTGGAGACTAAGGGTCAGCTCCTAACTTTTGGAATATTACTTATCTCTCTCTTATGTATTAGACTAGTGTCTATGTTGTATCAGAGTATTTCTTTTTCACATTTAACTTTTTTACTCTAAATATATTAGAAGCTCTTGTACTAATACAACCAAGTTTTGGAATGTTCTTATGTAATGATCTTTACTTTATACATTTAGCATTTTTTCCTAATACTAATTGAGTAGTCCGTTACTAGCCGTTCTGACCTCTGGGTTGGTTTACCTATTAAGGGCCAATGGTATGCACCATCATGACCTGAGAAATTGTGTTGTGACACATTTCTAGCTTTTTCAGAGATATTCAAAAGAAGTAAGTTACTCAAATAGATCTTACTACAACCTTCCAATGTTAGACTAATGGGCCGTCAGAGCAGACTATTCAGGTTCTGAGTAATATGCCCCGAGCCTATGTTGTTTATTTTGGAGTTCAGTGGGAGAAACACTTAGCTTTGTCAGAGTTTATGTATATTAAAAGATACCATTTAAGTATTGAGATAATGCCTTTTAAGTCTTTATGTTTTAGGCGATGTCGTTCTTCGACTAGCTAGTTTGAGACATTCAAGATTAGACCCCATGGTACTACTTGAATTAGGAGTCCTTGGATAGTGTCAGGTTGATTAAGGATAGGTTGAGGGTATCTCAGAGTACGAAGAAGGCTTATGCTGATCGTAGACTTCATGCCTTAAGATTTGAACTCGGTGATTGAGTATTGCTTCGTGTATCACCAGCAAAGGGTACAATAAGGTCCTGGAACAAAGGCGCGCTCAGCCCAAGATATATTGGACCCTTTGAGATTTATCACATAGTTGGTGAGGTGGGTTATGATTTAGCCTTATTATTTAGCCTTATCCCAAGATCTTGTTGTTGTCCATCAATTCTAACAAGTTTTAAATTGTGGAGATACGTTCATCATCTGTCTCATGTGATTTTATAAGAATCAGTCAAGTTAGTTGAGTGGTTAACCTTTGTGGAGGTGCCGGTGCTCATATTGGTGAGTGATATCAGACAGTCGAGCACTAGAGAGATTTTAGTAGTTAAGGTTCAGTGAAGGCACCACCCAGTAAAGGAGGGTACTTGGAATATCAAGAGAGATATACAGACCTAGTATCTTAACCTATTCATGGCTCCAAGTACATCCTAATCCTTTACTTTTGTGGACGAAAGATCTTTTAGCACTGTATATTGCAATGACCCTCTAGGTCATTTTATATAATACCCCGTGCTTCTACCTAGCTTAAATTCTTCCCAAAAATATTAAAGACTTATTTTAAAGATAAATCCACTTTTATACAGGTGGTAAATTGAATAATCTTTCCATCGATACCAAATTTGCCCAAATTGAACACCTAGGCAAAGAGTTAGAGACTTTTTGGTGAGACAGTGTCCCACCTGATCCATTAGTGCATCGCGGAGTAGGTCAAAATGGAAATTGGCAAAATCCAGTGAGCTTCCGCGATTATAGTGTGTCGCGCCAGAGCTTAAATTCATAGTCGTCATATTTCCAGTGTCTCAGCATAATATCACCGCATTGTGATAAACTTCCATGTCCCATTAAGTATTGCAACATGATTTCACTACGTTGCACCATCATCCCAGTTCCTAGTTGGCAATTTCCATAGATACGGTGCGATAGCGCTGTGTCGTGCCAGCCTGTGAAATCAATAAATTTTCTCAGAAATAAAATACGCGTCCAAGGGTTAAAAAGGTCAATTTCTCAACCCTATGTAAACCCAATAACACCTGATTCAGCTATATTTTATCCAAAATATAGGGTTTCTCTCATGTTTATCTCAAGACCAGGATAGGGTTTTCAATTGGGGATTCATATTCAAGACATAAATTCAAGAATCTCTCTGTCAAACTTTGTAGAATCAAGAACTAAGGTATGCAAAGTGTTCATTCATGGATTTCTTTCATCCATGAAGCCCAAGAATATTATTTTAAATATTGTATGGTGAATATTTTGTTGTGGGTTTATTATGTTCATGTGATTATGATTTTACGATTTCCAAGTTAGAATTTTTATGTGTTGTTCATGAACCCATGCTAGTATGTGGTCTAAGACATTTGAAATTGAGTTTAAATATAAAGTTTTGTTGTGTTAAATTGATAATCATACCTATGCCCTAAGTGTGCATGCAAGGTGTTTAAGAATATCCCCCAATGAATGAATGATGATCAAGTACTTAGTTTCCATGTGACAAGAACATGTCATGCCTCTTAAGTTCTGCTATATCTACTTGATTAAGATAATTCCCCTGCAAAACCTAGGCATTGTGATTTCTTGATGAGATGTTCATAAGATTAGAAGCATGAAATTATGCCATGTTTATATGTGTTACTATCCATGTACAACATTATGATGATCATGTGCTTCATGAAATCCCCAACTATGAAATTATGAATTGTTGATATTGGTTATGTGTTCAAGAAGTGTCAAGTCTTGTCGGTTTTAGGCTATCAAGTCCTGGAGGTACTTGTACCCAACAATTTAGCTGTGTGCCTAGACCCAGTGTCATGTTTTCATGATACTCTCAGTCAAGCCATGATCAGTTGAATTCAGCTAGTCATGTAACTCTAGGAAAACTTAGTACACTCAGTATCAGTCCTGTCTCATTCAGTAATATTAGTAATCTCAGAAATCTCAGTAAACTTAGTAGTCCAGTAATTTCAGTGATCTCAGTACTCAGTAATCATGGTAATCTCAGTATTTCTTCAAATCTCAGTAACTTCAGTACTCTCTGTCAGTCCTCAGATCTTAATAGAATTTTATCAGTTAACAAAACTCAATGAACTCAGTTTAGCTCTTCTAAACAATACCATTAGAATCAGTTCAATTCAGTTAATCAGTTCAGGTCTATTCAGTTGGGAGTAGGAGTTAGCCCCAAGTGAACCCAAGGATGGGAACTCACCTGCTATATGAGGGTGTGATTCTTAGCATTGCATTCCTGAACTACATAGCCAGTGTAGGTTGAGACATCATAGCCTGCTATATGAGGGTAGATAAGGTGCCTTAACCTGTTATATAAGAGTTCCCACCATTCTCACTAGAGTTAACTGTTATATGTGAGTTACTCACAGCTAGTCCTTACTTGTGGCACGATATTGGCACCCTTCTAATTAGGGTTACAGATTGGACCCTAACTCAGCCATAATGATGTATTAGGGGCATGTCGGTTTGATAACTACTTCCCACAATGTCAGTTATTGATCTAGTCTCAGTAATAGAACTGAGTTCAGTTCTACAGAAATCCAAGAATGTCAAATACAATCAACTCCGTACAGTACGAAACTCAGTTTGTTCCATCAGTATAAGGACTGTCAGATATAGTCACTCATGTTATCAGTATTCAGTCTTAGTAATCATATTACCATGAACCCATTTAATAGTATATTAATTCATATGAAATTCATGTTATTAGTATTCTGTTTTAGGACTATGATATACAGTCAATCAGACAAGTTCTTCATAATTAAAACTATCAAAAACAGTCATTCCTTTATCAAGTAATATGATATCAGTTCCTTAGTACCCAATAGGCTCTGTCATTCAGTATCCCAGTATTAGTACTCAGATATTTGTAAATCTATGTTAACAGAATTCATGAGTCAGCATTATCACGATCTCAGTTATAGTTACGTATCCTTGTATGTATTATCACGCTTATGTTATACAGTCAGTTATTATTGTTCATGCATATGAACCCTTGCATTTATCTTACCTCAATTATATACCAGTACATTTAACATACAGACGCATTTGTGCTATGGTGTTTTATAACATAGGTTTAAAAGCACGACCTCCCGAGCATCCTTAGTAGATTAGACGTTCAGCATCCAAACTAGCAGTGAGTCTTCATTATTTGAGGATAGCATGATTATTTTAATACTTTATTATTTTAGTAGTTTAGAGTTAGTTGGGGACATATCCCATCAACTCTATACTTTTCAAAAAGTTTAGAGGCTTTCAGACTACAGTATGATTCAGACTGTTTATTTTAGTTTTGAGTATTGTTATACCCATTACAGACCTTGTTTCAAATTTTGTATTAGTTTAGTTTTGAACCTTATGGACTTACAACTTATATTTCATATATTTACAGTATATTATTCAATGCTCAGTTACAGATATCAGTCATGGGTTAACTTGTGGTCCTTTGGGCTCATAAGCATTGTGTAATTTTCTGAGTACGAGATTTGGAGCATTACAAATTTGGTATCAGAGCCTAATGCTTAATAGTGTCTTAGGAAGTCTGAAAAGCCGTATCTAGTATGATATTGTACATTGGTGTATTGTATACCACACTTATGGATAGGAGGCTATGAGATATTTTAGGAATAGTTTCCTTTCTTTCATGTCTCAGATCATTCTATAGAAAATTGCTCTAAGAAAATCATGTAGATTCTCCTCATTCTTTACTCATGTCAACTTTACCTTACTTCTAAGGTAACAGAAATGGTGAAGCTCAATGTCCTAGAGATAGGGCTTTCTCAGTTAGTCCCCGCAGACAGTTAGTATGGGATTGCCCAAAGGCTTAAAAATATCCCATCGGTTTAGTTATGTTCTAGAGTTGAAAAGATCTCATTCATGATCATGAGAACTCATTAGCAAACCTAAAATTAGATATGTCATTAGATCCCTTCTCAGAATTCTATGATAGCTTATGACCTAGAGTTAGAACCATGAACCTAGGAGTTTCGCAGTTGTAAATTTGGGATAATGTTATCTAAATTAAGCATATTATGTATTCATTGGGATAGTTGTACCAATGTAGAAAAGTAGGATTGAACAGTGCAAGCAAGGATTTAAGAGTGTTGATCTAAAGTTAAGTATGAAGGTATGGATGTGAATTAGGAGATGCAATATTAGTAGTATATAAAGAAACGGAAGCAGATGATGTGTTTAGTAAGGCAAGCATGTGTCGTACATAGTGTAAGTATATGATAATGATTGCAATTCAGTTCAAAGTTTAGTAAAGTTTTCACAAACTTATAATGATAGCTTGAAGCTAAGGGGGAGAAGATAGATCATGTGACCGAGTAGGCTCGCACATGCTGGTAGTAGTGCCAGTATGTATAGAAGAGCAGTAATGGGAAGACAATTCGTTGACCCATTCTTATCTTAGTATAGAGTTATGTACTTTACTCAGCATGATGCCTATGCATGCTTCACATCTCAGTTCCGTGAACACAACTTATATTCACATGCTTTCCATAGATTCATGTACGATTCCCATCCCTAGCATAAGGAGTTCAGTTCTACTCCCCTCAATAATGCAAATCATGTCCCACGAATGCAAAAAAATCCAAACTCAGGACTTACAGCTCACGACTCATGTACTCATGCCATGTTTTATGGTATGTTCTACCGACATGACTTATATTCCACTCCTAGTATTGGCTAAGCTCAGACTATGTCATATATATTCTCAGTTTAAACCTATTGGGTAAATCCATGCTGTTGATATTCTATTCCTCAAGTATCAGTCATGTGTCAGGTTTAGCCAGTATTCATTCATGTTTTAGGTCCTCCTGATTTAATCCTTCAGTAAGCTCTCCCTGTGAAAATAGTGTTGTGATGAGCAGTTACTTAGATGGGAGAGAGTAAATGTTTCATGATTAAGGGAAGATTGTTACATGCATATTTTACATGAAGGTATAATGATAAAGATAGGCTTGAATTTAATGTTAGTGAGCCAGTAAAGGGCTAGAAAGATGTTGTAATTAGAAGTTAGGAAAATACGGAGTGTGAGTAAGAGTATACATTCAGATCCTTGAATTATGTAAGTCGTCACTCTGTGGCTATCCAAAAAAATTAGTTACCATGTCAGTTACAGTTTCAGTTTTCAAAACTATGTAATCAGTGTTCAGTCTCAAAATTTAGTACTTCAGTACTAGTCTAAACCTTAGTTATCAAAAACTAGTATTCAGTCCCATCTACAGTCTTAGTTACGGTTACAGTCTCAATTATCGTCTTATCTATAATATCAATCACAGTCCTAGTTTAGTAATTAGATCAGTAACTCAGTTTAATTTTGTCTTTACTCGAGCATAGCATACAGTCATTAGCTACTCAGTTGTAAGCCTTTCAGTACCTCAGTTTATAAGACTTCTTCAGAAGAATGTTGTACTCTTGGTGTTGTATTCTCAAATAATATAGTTACCATCAATTCATGGTCAGTTATCTCACGTCCCTCAGTTAGTCCTTATCTCCTATTCATAATGCTCTACCTTTACAGTGCAGTTATTCAACACTAAGCATAGTGTTGTCTTGCAGACCAAGTATTCAGCTATCAGACATTCAGTTAATCATCAGTTAGTAAGTTTAGGCATTTGTGCTCATTGCCCATGCGAATATTTTGAGTAGCCTCTGGTAAATAAGAAGTGCTTCAGTTAAGTATAAGTTTTTAGTATGAGTTAAATCGATCAGCCAATAATCCAGTTTAGAAATCAGGCATCAAGTTCATATGGTGTTGTTTCCCATCTTTCCACCTAGTCCTACTATAAAAAATCTAAGGAATGTAACTATTCCAAGATAAAAAGTTCCAGTAGTTGCGATATAATCTCAATTCATGTATTATGCTTTAGTTTCAGATCCCAGATATTTAGTCACGATTTAGTTCGTAGGTGCCCTGTGAATCATCCCAGTATCCCTCAGTACTGCAGTCAAGTCAGTATTCTTCTAGGGACATAGTGTCCCAAGAGGGAGATACATTGAACCCCAAATGTTTATGACAGAAACATCCCATTCTTTCTTCACATAACGAATCCATTTTAGAGTAGTGGGTACCCATAGGTTGACTCTCTGGCTCTAATCTCGATCGTATGTCATGTGTTCAATGTACTTAGTTTAGATCATGATATTCATATCATGTATCATGTTCCAGACCCAGTTACATTCTCATGTTTCTGCTCAAGCATATTTATTTATTAAGCTTAGGCTTAAGCAAAGTATTTGCTTTTCTTAAGCTTATATAGTTTCATGTTCACATTTTAGTTATAAATGGGGTATTCAGTTTCATGCTCGATTTTCATTTCAAACTTGGTATGTTTCCCATTGCATGTTCAGTAACATGTTCATGAGTTAGTTTAGTCATGTATTCACGCACCAGATATGTGTGACCAGCTTATCAGTACTCTCAGTCATGCATTCATGCATTCATGCATCAGCTTAGTAATAAAATCATGCATCAGATATGCATGCTCTATATGAATCTCTGTAATGTTAGTCATATGGTCATGTTTCAGTTGTTCATGTTCAGAATGTACTTCATCTTATCATTTCTCCCATCTTAGTTAGTCTCATTCGAGGACAAATATTCCCAAAGGGGAGATATTATAATAACCCGTACTTCTACCCCGCTTAAATTCATCCCAAAAATATCAAAGAGTCGTTTTAAAGATGAATCAACTTTAATGCATGTAGTATTTTCAATATGCTTTCCATCGATATGAAATTTGCCCAAATTTGACACCCGTATGAAGAGTTAGAGCCTGTTTAGTGAGACAGTGTCCCACTTGAGCCATCAGCGCATCGCGGAGTAGGTCAAAATAGCAATCGTCAAAATCCAGTGAGCCTCCACGATTATGGTGCCTGACGCCAGGGCTCAAATTTTAAATTATCCTTTTTCCAGTTTCTCAGCTCGATACCACCGCATATAGGTGAACTTCTAGGTCCCATCCAGTATTTTCATGTAATTTCACCGTGTCACGCCGTCATCCCAGTTCCCAGTTTGTAATTTCCAGTGACACGGCACAATAGTTCTGCACCGTGCCATCCTACAAAATCAAGAAATTTTCCCAAAAATAAAATACACATCCAAGGGTTAAAAGGGTTAATTTGTCAACCATACATAATCCTAATAACATTTTATTAAGCCATATTTTCTCCAAAATATAGGGTTTCTCTCAAGTTTCTCTCAAGAACAAACTAGGGTGTTCAATTGGGGATTTATTTTCAAGACTCAAATTCAAAAATTTCTTCTTCAATCCTGTTAGAATCAAGAACTAAGGTATGCACAATGTTCATTCATAGATTCCTTTCATCCATGAAGCCCAAAAATCAAGTTTTAAATATTGTATTATGAATATTGTGTTGTGGGTTAATTGTGTTCATGTGATTGTAATTGTATGATTCCCAAGTTTGAATCTTTATGTGTTGTTCATGAACCTGTGCTAGCATATTGTCTAAAATATGCGAAATTGAGTTGAAATATGAAGTTTTGTTGTTTTAAATTTATAATCATAACTATACCCTAAGTGTGCATGCAAGGAGTTTGATAATATGCCCCAATGAATGAATGATGATCAAGTACTTAGTTTCCATGTATCAAGATCATGTCATGCCTCTTAAGTTACGCTATACCTACTTAATTAAGATAAGTCCCATGCAAAACCTATGCATTGTGATTGCTTGATGAGATGTTCATAAGATTAGAAGCATGAAATTATGCCATGTTTATGTGCATTACTGTCCATGTACAACATTATGATTATTATGTGCTTCATGAAATCCCCATCTATGAAATTATGATTTGTTGATATTGGTCATGTGTTAAAGAAGTTTCAAGTCTTGTCTATTTCATGCTATCGAGTACTGGTGATACTTGTACCTGATAATTTAGCTTTGTTCCTAGAGCCAGTGTCATGTTTTCATGATACTCTCAGTCAAGCCATGATCAGTAGAATTCAGTCAGTCATGTCACTCAGGAAAAGTTAGTAAACTCAGTATCAGTCTAGTCTCATTTAGTAATCTTAGTATTCTCAGAAATCTAAGTAATATCAGTAGTCCAGTAATTTTAGTAATCTCAGTACTCTTTAATCTTGGTAATCTCAGTATTACCAGAAATCACAGTAACTTCAGTACTCTTCGTCAGTTATCTGATCTCAGTAGCATTCCATTAGTCAACAAAACTTAGTTAAATAAGTTTAGCTCCACTAAATAATACCATTAGTATCAGTTTAGTTCAATATCTATTTAGTTGGGAGTAGGAGTTAGCACCAAGTGAACCCAAGGATGGGAACTCACCTGTTATATGAGGGTTAGCACCAAGTGAACCCAAGGATGGGAAGTCACCTATTATAAGAGAGTGTGATTCTTAGAAGAAATCCTTGTGTTTTTAAACTACGTAGCTAGTGTAGGTTGAGACATCATAGCCTGCTATATGAGGGTAGATGAGGTGGCTTAACCTCTTATGTAAGGGTTTCCACCGTTCTCACTAGAGTTACCTGTTATATGAGAGTTACTCACAGCCTGTCTTTACTAGTGGCATGGTATTTCCACCCTTCCAATTGGGGATAAAGATTAGACCCCAAATCAGCCATAATGGCGTATTAGGGGCATGTCGGTTAGATAAATACCTACCACAGTCTCAGTTACAGATCCAGTCTCAGGAATAGAACTTATTTCATTTCTATAGAAATCCATGACTGTCAGATACAGTCAACTCAGTACAGAGCGGAATCCAACTACTTCCATCAGTATGAGGATAGTCAGATATAGTCACTCATGTTATTAGTATTAAAACTTATTAATCATCTTATCACGAACAAAGTTAATAGTATTTTTATTTATACAAAATTTATGTTATCTATATTCAGTTTAGGACTGTCATATACAGTCAATCAGACCAATTCTTCATAATCATAACTGTCAGAAACAACCATTTCTTTATCAAGTAATATGATATTTGTTCCTCAGTAACTAATAGACTCAATCATTCAGTATCCCAGTATTAGTACTCAGATATCAGTAAATCCATATTTTTAGAATTCATGATTTAGCGTTATCACGATCTCAATTACAATTACGTATCCATGCATGTATTCTTACGTTTATGTTATACAGTTAGTTATTATTGTTCATGTATATGAACCCTTGTATTTATATTACCTCACTTGCATACCAGTATATTCAATGTACTGATGCATTTGTGCTATGGTGTCTTATACCATAGGTTTAGAAGCACGAACTCCCGAGCATCCAGAATGGCAATGAGTCCTCATCATTTGAGGATACAATGATTATTGTATTACTTTATCATTTCAGTAGTTCTGAGTTAGTTGGGGACATGTCCCATTAACTCTACAGTTTTCAGACAGTTTAGAGGCTTTCAGACTACAGTATATTTCAGATAGTTTAGGGTATTGTTATACCCCATTACAGACATTGTTTTAAATTCAATATTAGTTCAGTTTTGAACCTTATGACCTTACAGCTTATATTCTGCATATTTACATTATATTATTTAGTGCTCAATTATAGATATCAGTCACGGGTTTGCTTGTGGTCATTTGGGGCTATAAGCACCATGTAATATTCCGGGTACTAGATTTGGGGCATTACAAACTTGGTATCAGAGCCTTATAGACTCAGCATCCTCACTGAGGTTTGCCCCACCAAATGGGATTTGCCAACACTCAGGACTGAGGTTTTCCCAGCCTTACTGGGATTTTCCTATACTCATTTTGAACTCTATCCCACATTGACAGGGCTGACATAGGAGTGGCTCTAATACTATTCTATCACGGCCCGACCCAAGGCCCTGGCCGTGACAGGCATCCCAAGCCACGAAGGCTCGAGAGACCCCTCGAACTCCTTAACCAACTAGTGATATTGTTCGCTTTGGGCCTAGGCCCGTATGATTTTAAAATACATCACTAGGGAGTAAGGCTTTCTTACTTATATACCCAGCATCCCTCCTGTGTTTTGCCGATGTAGGATTTCTTCCAAAGTTGGGGCGTTATATTTTATTTATTTCCACTCATTTTATCCATTTAGAAATTTTCTGTAGCTTCCCTAATTCATTTATGACTTGCTAGAACTAACAGTTTTTATATCAAGTAGTTTATTTCATTTTTAGAGCCAATTCCCTATTTTGAAGTCTTTGTTTTTTCGAATTGGCTATAAAACACTAGTCAAACAACCTCATATGACAATTATGATTGTTCCTACAACTCTGAAATTTTGATTCTAGATTGGGTGGACCCTTAGTCTAGGTCCCAAGGCTCTTAGGCTCATTTTGGGCTATTGGCGAAGAGTTAAGAAAAATAACAAGTCAGTGTGGGACCCACTTTGAAATAACCGTATATGAAAATTTCAACTGTTTTATCAAGTTTTGAATGTCAAATATGAGTGGGTAGCATAGTTATTTTGTGAAAACGGGATTTTGATTGAATCCTGAGGGGTTGGTGAAGACTTGGAAAAACTGAGCTAATGTTGGTTCACCACTTAAGTGCCCTTTAAGGACATTTAATTGAAGGGGCGCTAATGTGAAAAGACATCGCTTAAGGTATTGGGCTAGCCCAGTCAGGCATCGCTAATGTGGAACCTCTACTACTATGGCCACTTAAGCGGTACCAGTGTAGGCAAATAAATTTCGCTAAAGCAACACTAAGTCACTTATGTTGTACCCGGATAGCTAGGATCGTAATATAAAAACCCCATTTAGCCCTATTTTCCCTATTTTTAATCCATTCTCAATGCTATAGAACCCTAAAAGTGTTGAAAACTCTAGATAATCATTGGTGGGTGATTTTGGAGCATTTGTGAAGTTAATTAAAGCTTTTTTTCTTCTAATTTGTTGTAAGATTCCATAAATTTCTTGATTTAATTCCTAATATTTTTCCAAAATCCCTCAAATGTTGGTAGGTTTATTGTAGCACCATTAGAGCTCGAAATTCACCTATTTTGAGGATAAATGTTTCTTAAGCATTGAGGTACATTGTGTCAATTTTGAAAGTGTAATTCCACAAATGCGCCCTATACGGGATTTTTATGTAATTATAGACCCAAAGAACTATAGTGAAATATGGGTATCATTGTTCTCATTTTGAAGATTAGATTGTGATAATGATAGATTGTCATATTTTGGAAGTTTCTCAAAAAGGAAAAACGTTAATTTAGCAAATTCTTCAGGCTTTTTCTTCGGCATCTAGGTAAGCTAGGTTTACCTTCTTCTTAGATTGAGCTATTTCATAGTATGATTATGATTTTATGCTAGATATGGGATGGTATATAGGTGTTAGAGGTAAGACTGACAATATTTGCATTAGTTGGACTGTTTAGGCTATCTAGAAAATGTAATTTAGGTGTGATTGACTTAGTTGTTCATGTTTAGTTAGAATTTCTATATTAGGGATAAATATGGCTTATTTAACATCTATAAGTATTTTTAGATACCTTATCCTAGTCCAAGGTGTAATTTACCTTAAACTAGATTTCAGGGATTCGAAGTGGGCCCCTCTAGACAGCCTTAGGCCAAGACCTGTGATTACTTTTGTATACTTCAATACACTTATTATTCACTTTAAAATGATTGTTTTAGGACTTTGAGGAGATTTGATAGTTTATGTTTATGTTGGTTTTGTATTTGGGAGTTGGTAATAATTTTGGTTGAAACCTGATAGATTATTGATAATATGAGTTCTAGTTCAAGTTCCGCAATTGATGAAAATATTTCTATTGAGTTCCATTTCAAGTCTTTAAATTGATGATTATTTTGACAATATGAGTTTCAATTTAAGTTCGATAATTGATGAAGATATTGGTATTGAGTTTCAGTTCAAGTCTGACAAATACTGTTATGATGTTAACACTACTGAGTTTCAGTTCAAGTCTGGTATTAAGAGTTATTTATGATATGATATAGTATGGATGGATTCATTGTTATGGCTTGACAATTGGTAATTTACGATTTTTCGATTAATTACTTTCCTTTGATTGCATCTTTAAGGCTTATGGGGTCGCGTTGAGTCATTTACTTTTCTGCACATATTGGCTTATGCAGGTCAATTTAGTAGTTATAATTGTGTGATCTTTACGTTACTAGTTCGGATTTATTTATCATTCATGTACATCGTTGTTGGATCTTATTTTCAGCTTTTCCCATTTACCTTGTTTTAACTTATTTATCTCGTATTTTATCATATTTGTATCATGATTTAACTCAGTTGGACAATAATGTCTATTGAGCACCCATGATTTTGGTACTCATAAAAAATTCTTGTATCTTTTTAGTGCAGATACGAGTAATAGTAGTTTCCTCTAATGTAACGATCATGTCGAGTTGACTTTGGAGATAGGGTGAGCTCTCAGAGTTGGAGTTGCCCAATTTTCCTTCCATTATCTATGTCTAATCTTTAATTTTTTGAGAAAGATTGTATTTGACTATTCAATATTTATGTTCCATTTTAGTTGCTCTTGTACAGACATTACTAGGTCGTGGGATGGTTGCTGATGTTTTATTTATCTTTTACATTATATTTATTGTATTAATATCATTCTAACACTTAAATTGTTGATTTCCATCTTTTATTCCATTTTCAATCTAATAAGCCCATTGCTTATAGCCGATTATTGATTTCATGAATCATAAATTAGGTCATGACATATCTCGTTTCTCTACTACCTTTTCCTCTTACTCATCCTTTTCCTCTTATGGCTAGCTCTACAGCTGGAGGGGCTGATGCGGGGACTATTATTCGTGTTCCATTTGACCTAGTAGTAACAATATATAGACAAAAGAGTGAATAATATTATATACTAATTTCAATCACAAGATACCAATTCAATTCAAGTTATATCACAAAATAAGAAAGAATAATAAAGTCTTACCCTCCCAATGAAAGTACATACAACCCGATACCATTTGAGACTCTACTAGATGTATATTGTTTAATGATATGAACGAATTTAGTCTCTGATACTAATTTTGTCACAACAAAAATGGACATGAGTTGCAGCCACTTCACTCTCTGATCGGAAGACCATTAATCCCAAAAGCTTTAACCAGCACCTAGGGGAAATAAAATAAACAATCTCAGTAGTCATTCAATAAATATCTTGTCTAACAAACTAAGAAATGGGAAATACATACTAAAGCAAAAAATATCCCAAGAATCCGAATATTGTTTTACCAAAACATACTAAGAATGTAAAGAAGGCGATGCAATCCTAAAAACTAAAGGGATGTGCGTGAGTCTGAACAAATGACAATGTCATGAATAAAGACTCCATGGTATCCTGAATGCTTCCTAACATGAAATTTTGAATCAAAATGTAGAATAACAAGTATGGTATTAAACAAGCCCCTGGAATATGAGCTACACTCAAATTGATTAAGGGCAAGTATAGTATCAACACAGAAGAACAACAGTGTACTAGTAGGGTCATTTGGCCAACCCAAGATGAGAATAAGAACATATAACAAAAATATAGTACAATAAGTTAATCCATGCTCATCTAACTACACCTAACACAACTAGAACAAATAAAATAATTCAGAATTAAAATCTACAAGTCAAGACAATTTCACTTAAGTTAAGTTTAGTCAGTCACGTAAAATAAGTCACAAAAAGTTCAAGCTATTATCAAACAAATAATACATTTCCTGATTGCCTCATAGATTCATCAAACTTGCCTTAACCTCATATATACATGCTAAGGGTATCACAAGCACTCTCTAGTCATGGCCTACCAGGGAAAATTTTCATCCATGTAGAAAAACCCCAAAACATAAGTGTCTCCCAACCTTATTCCACAAATAAGCCAAGAGAATGTTCAAATACAAAAACATTGCATATTTAACAACAAGATAGGTCAAAATCACATAACAAGATAAATTTATTGAATTGACCACACCAAAAAAACATTAGCTAAAAATCCATACTAAGAAGTAGTTAACATGCACATATAGTACAAAATGAATTAAACTACAATGCCATCGCCTACCTTGAACACAGCTTTACATAATTTAATTAAGCCTGAGCCTTGCTTTTTCATGCAATTTCAGACTGATCTAGGACAATAAATACATACAAAAAAATAATTTATGAAATTACCTACCACTCTAGGGATTATAACCCTCACCCAACTCCAAAGGCCAAGTTCATGATCACTTCCTCCCCTTTTTTAACCTTAATTCACCTAAAACTACCAATTTCATGAAATAATTAGTGAATTTAAAACAAAAAATTGTAATTTTATCATCATTAACCAAAAAACAATTGATTATGTGCCAAAGTTACTCCTTTGCACCAAAAAAACAATGAAAATCAACCTTTAACTCTCCTCGAACTATGTAACCTAGAAATTTTATGGATATATTATCAATTTACTACTTAACTAGGATGAAATCCTTACCTTATTAAAGAAAAATAATGATTAGCTGATAAATACATCCAAAAATTGCCTCTCCTTTATGCCAAAACGTCTTTTACAATAATAACATGTTTGGAAAGTTTTAAAATAAAACAATAATTTTAACCGCTATAGCGACATGCCTTTCTTTGACAACACATGTCGTTATAGTGGTTATTGACCGCATTGACTAGGTGATAAAGAGGGACTTTCACCTCATTTAAAAAATTTTTTATAGTGACCTGGATGAGGTATAGTACCTAGTTTCACCCAAAAGTATCCTTTTTCAAAATAGACCTTATAATTGGAACATCACAACAATACTCTTTATGCTAAGATCAATTCTGCAAGTTCTAATTATCTAAATGAAATTTTGTAAGATCCTTTGGGTCCTTTACCATATTAGATAACTAAAAATAAAGTTAAAGACAACCATACTTATTCCATTAATTCTTTTATTTTAGTATACCTTACTTCTCTCAGATTTTATCTTAAACTAGCCTTGCTTGAAATTTATAACTTCCAATCTAGGAAGGATTTTGTCTTGAAATTTTAATTAAGATACCTATACATAGTGATGAAACGCAACATTACGTGTATCCTCCATACAAGTGAGGGTACTTATCTTACATTTCCTTCTCAATTTCCCTTGTATCTTCCTTAACTGGATGATGCTTCCATTGGATTATTACAAATAAAATCTCCGTTGTCATCTATTTTCAGACATATCGACAAAGAATGAAAACTTGCTCCTCCTCAGAAGTAAGGTTTTTATCTAGAAAAATTGAATCCTAATTGATAATATAATTTCTATCCCTATGGTATCTTTTGAGCATAGATACATGGAATAACAAATAGACCCCCGATAAGCTATGCCAACCTATACACTACTCAACCCATACAATTAAAACCTCAAATGGATCGATATACCGAGAGATAATATTATTACTCTTGACAAAACTAATGACTCCTTCCATAGAAGATACCTTCAATAAAACTTGCTCACCTGCCTTGTATGACAGGTCTCATACCTTATGATCTGTATACTACTTTTACCTACTTTGGCCTACGAATAACTTGGTTTTGATAAAACTAACCTTTTCTAGAGATTGCTTCACCAAATCATTGAATAAAGGTTTAACATTACTAGACTCAAACCACACTACGGGTGATCCATACCTTCTTTCATAAACTGACTAGGTTGAAGTCATATTAATGCTTGAGTGATAACTATTGTACGAAAAGTCAAACAATGGAAATAACTTTTCCTAATAGCTATCGAAGTCAACTATATATGCCCTCAATATGTCCTCAAGAAAAATATTGTTCAATAGTTTGAGGATGAAAGGTTGTGCTAAAAGTAAGATGAGTGCCCAAATCTTCATACAACATTTTCCAAAATATAGATGTATATTACATAACTATATCTAAAATTATGAAAAGTAGAACCCTGTATAGCCTTACTATCTCCTCGATGTAGAACTTGGTCAACTATTTAGCGCAGAGTCCACTCTAACTAGAATAAAATATTCTGATTTTGTCAACCTGTGTAATATCATCCAAATTAACTAATGCTTTACAATATGCTATCATTTCATACTTCTACTAAAAATGGTTATCCATTAAAACTAACCTATATCCCTTTTATTATTGTACTTTACCTATTGACTATTGTGAAACTTTTGGATACATACTCTACTATGTCCCTCTTCATTGCGGGCCACCAATAAAGCTGCCTCAATTGATTGTACATATTGGTTGCATTTAGATGAATAGAATATCATAAAGTATGAGCTTTAGCAGAATATTCTGAATCAAATTACCAACCCAAGAAACGTACACTCCCACTACAAACAACAATACTCCACAATGCATCAAGTATGGTATCTAGAACTTGACATATACCATCCCATTCTAGAGCCTATTCAATTTTCCACCATCAAACTGTTTGACCTTTATTTCATCAAAGAATGTTTTCTTTACCTAAACAATAGCCAACACTCCACCTCTTTCATGAAAACCAAACTACATGAACCAAGATTTTAGAGACTTAAAATACTAAGATGGGGGTCACCTTAACACCCTTAAAAGGGATAAATTGCCTATACTTACCATTTCCTAGATCAATACTTTTGCTACCTCATTGTCCGTACTCAAATTATACTGGATGGTCATATTATAGATCTTTAGCAGCTACATCTATCTCTTATATCTCAAGTTCAAATCCCTTTACATGAATACATGCTTCTGGATATGGTACTCTGTGATTACCGCACACTTGACAATATAAACATAGTGTCTCCAAATCTTGAGTGCAAAACCTTTCCTACCAACTCAAATTTATTGGTTGGGTATTTATTTTCATGAGGCTTTAAGCATCTTAAAGCATAAGAAATTGCATTCCTATATTGCGTCAACGTAACACAAAAAACCCAAATATGAAACTTGAGCTTATGAAAACTCTCTTCACACTTATCTTACAAAATAAATGACACCTCTTTTTGGATCAACTTTGTTTATATTGAATCTATTTTTACACCTAAGTATTGAACTTTAACTATATTTTAGCTTCGTTTTAATAACAAATTCATATATTTTCTTATGTTTTATACTATATTGATATAGATGAACTAAATAATGTGATTAGCATTTTCAAGATAAAATATGAATGGAAGGGATCCATAATGATAAGAGAAGCTAGAAAGAGAGTCCTGCGTAATATAAGGAATGTTTTATAACTAAAAGTGCCTTTGAGTAGAGATGAACAAAGTTAGCCCAGTAACACAAAACATAGTTAAGAAATCTACTGAAAGGCCAACATAATGAGGGGTGTGTTGTGCAACAAGAGCCACACATTCCCCTATGTATGATGCAACTTTTTTTATGATAGGATTTTTATTAAATTATTGAGCATCTTCTAAAGGGATTGGATTTTAGGGGTCCGCCCTTATAAATACCCCAAGGAGGACCTATAGTCAATGACCAATGATTTTTTAGAACAAAATATAGGGAACAAGGGTTTTTATGAGGGTTCTTCATCTATACACTCTACTACATGTTACTTTGGTGTAATTAACATTAATTCTTGTACTCACTATCTAATTATGAGTAGATAAATATCCTTGATCTAGGGTTACAGCTAGAATATGACTATGGAATATATTATTTAAATAAATTATTAATGTTTCTTATTTAATTCAATGCACGTTCTTATGCTTACTTATTTATTATCTGTCAAACATTAGAATCAATTTGTAATTCTCATGTGAACTTTCCATGAGAATAAAAGAATAGGATGAAGAACATAGGTGATAAGATCATCTCTAGATTAATGTTAGGGTTGATTTGCAACTAGGATAATAATATACCTAGTTTGCCTCATTTGCTTGTGAATGATATAAAAGTATTAATGTATTTGAATTAAACACTAACATCCTTGCTCAATGATGTAGTTGTTTGGCTAGATTTAATAGGTGATTTAGAGGATTGATCACGCTCACCTATATCATTATTTTGGGGTAGGATGATCATTTTCAATAAAATATCCAACTTGGGTTCGGGGTTGAATCCACGAGGAACAATTTGAATAGTGATTAAGTTAGTTTGAGATTAAAGTTACGTGCTAAAATCAAATGTAGGAAATAAATATTTAGGGGTTTTGAATGGTTTTGAAAATATCACAATTTTGGGCTTCAAGAAAGCTAAATCGAGGCTAAGAATAACTAGAGTATAATGAATTATGAACGAATCTTGGGGTTATGCTATTCTAGATGTGGATTCATACATGGGTAATTGAGAAATTTTCAAAATATAGCTAGGAGTTGTGGGTAGTATAGATCTAAAGTTTACCGTTAGTCTTTCAACAAAACACTTATATACCACCCATGGATTTTGTTGAATACCTCATGGGTGTAGGAACCAAGTTAAGCCAAAACCTCAATTGGGCATCCCTATTTCTAAGAAGATGCCCCAGACATAGGAAATTAACAATCCATCCTTATTTCTAAGACAATATAAAGGAATAAGTTAACATATAATTATTATTTACAAATACTTGTTACCCATATCCTTCTTTCAAGGATGATATGAGATATAAAGGAATACCCACATCGCTTTTTAAAGAATGAAATTGTATTTTGGGAAATATAGGATTTAACCCACATAATCCAATTAAACAATCAAGTATTAGTCAAACTCTCAACAAATTTATAATTAGGTAGATAACTAAACAACACCCATTCAGTAATCATAACCTATCCAATCATAACCCTAAGTGGATGAACTAACTACTCATAATGATAGAGAATATGGATATATAAAAATTTTCATCAAATTGATCTATGAAAGATAAAGAGAACGTAAATCCAAACTTTAAATTGTAATAAAACTTAAAAGTAAATTGTCAATCCTTCACTTAGGATTTACTCTAAGGTCTTCTTAGCTTAACATTAGCACAGCATTTTTCTCCAAGCTCCAAGAGATAAGCTAAAAAAATTAAAGATGAAAAATAGGATAAAATATGGATTATTGCCTCTTGTGAAAGGGTTTTAGCTTTTTCAGATTCAGGATCATCTCTGTGAATATATGAAACCCTTTCAAGCCCTTTCCACTCTATTGTGATTACAAAATATGGATCGCGATCACGCTTCCATGAAGTCGATGGCTTTTGATCATGGTCGTTATTGGCGACCTTGTTGACTTATCTTCATCGCTATTCTCGGACAGTGATCATGACAACTGGGGGCTGCCTAATCTGCCTAATCTCCAGCTCTTGCTTTTTTTTGTCCATTTTCCACACCTTTTAGCTTGATTTAAATCATTCTAATCATAGTACCTGCAAGAGCATAAAAAATTGAAATTAATGTATTTCAATGTAAAATTAGCCTTATTTACGTACTTTAATCCTATTAGTGTGCAAGAATTGAAGTATCAATGAGTGGTAAATTTTCCACTATTCATGGATGACTATTCCTGAATCGTATAATTAACCCTAAAATTAACATTTTGAGATATAACATTCATTGAGATGAATAAAAGCTATAAGTGATTATGGTAAATGTTGTAGCATTGGAATTTCCGTTGAAATTGCATACAATCTTTGCTCAGATTTTTAGTGTTTTACTTTGTCACTTTTGCTATACCTAGAACGATATAATTTCACCAACTTTATTGATAAATCATATCACTTTCCCAAGAAACTATTAGAAATCAAATTATATGAATGTCTAAGTGTACAGTCCCTATGTATTTGATATCTGACTAAAAAGAGCTTCTATATTACTTGCTACAATCACTTGAGCTTGTATGTGAGGTAAAGAGAACTATGTTTTTGGCACCATTTCCATAGAGACTATGTTTGTAGGTATGATTTATTCTCCATCCTAGAAAGAGAAAGTTAACTATTTTAACCATATCTAGAGCCTAAATAAGCATTTCATCGATGAAAAAGAGTTGCTTCTCTTTAATGTTTAATTTAGAATATTCTGCTTTCTCAATAGAAAGATAATACTCCTATAAAAATAGTAGCAAATGTAGTTCACAAGGTGGAAATATAATTCACATATAATATTACCTCCAGCATCTGTGGATAAGAAATAAAATGTAGATTAGAGGTTAAATAAAATATGGTGCAACTACTACACATTAGTGGGAGGTTTATTGCTCTATCTTATGAGGATCCATAATAGCATTTGTAGAACTTTAAGGAGATCAAGAAAACATATGTTCCTAGTGGTGTCTTTTATGTATAGGAGAGAATCATACTCTTTCTTTTTTATCTATTGGGGTAAATAACGAGGAAGTTGATGGCCAAACCAGCATATTAAATCACCATCTTAAATGATTGGGCTAGAAATTTTTTGATCTATTTCTTTCTATCTAAAAAGACTATATAATTCAAAATTGAGATCTTAATCTTAAGACAGAAAATGGTGAAAATTTGTATCTTGGTTGGGAGACGTTCAAGTCCATGATTCATGATTTCCTACACCACCATTAGACAAATAAAGTTTTGGTTCATACATTTATAGAGAGACTTCAGCACAACACAAAGATTATTTTGGATTCAACAGCTAGTGGGAAAGGCCGAGAAAAGACATATGATGAGCTTTATACACTACTGAAAAGCATTTCACAGGGAAACCTTAAATAGAACGTTGATACTTTGAGAAGAACCACAACGAAAACTACAAGATTATTAGATGTGGGTAAATTTTTAGACATAGAGGCACAAATTGCTTATTTGCAGAACCAAACAAACACTCAATTTTGCAACCTAAATTTAGGACATCATTAATCTCCTATGAATATGGTACAATAAACTCTATTTTTAGGTGTGGTATGAGGTACTGGTTATCACTCAACTGATGCATGTGGAGAAAATTCAAAATTAGTAAACTTTTTAGGTAATGCTTATTGCCAAATTTTATCAAATATTTGGAAACACTTATTACCCAAGTTGGGCGAATCACCCTGTAATACTTTGCAAGATTCAAGATGAGTTTTTAGCTATTTTTCCTATGATTAGGAGTCCCAAAGCCATGTAATTCATATTAAGTACAAGGGACAAGATCATTTTAAGACCTCAAGATATGAAATATGTTATTTTTGGACTTGCCAAATTTGAAACTATAATCCATGCATTGAAATATGTTTAGGGATGTTAATAGAGTCATTCGGGCATGTTTTGGAATTTTCAAAAGGGGTTTGGGTTATTTTTGCATGACGCAGGCAGAATGCCTCTATGATTTAGACATATCATAGAGACTGGCCCTCTTTCATACATGGTGAATTACAGAGGTTAGTCTCCTCGATACACGTTCTGTCATGAAGGCTAGTCTCGATGCCATAGAGTCTGTGAAATTCTATAGCATCATTTAAATGTTCAAGGGGTATTTTGATCTCCTACCCTTCTCCCTAAACACCCAATTAATATCCTAAAAACCAAGAGGTGCATTATTAACCGCATTATCCATCATTTAGTGATATTTGAAATTATCCCATCCTAAAAATCACAAATGTCAAAGCTTTTCCTAAGAATTCACCATTAAAGGTCCCAATTCGAAGTTTTTTTTTCAAGGATTCAAGCAACTCAGGTATGTGGGATATTCATCAATGGGATTACTTCTACCAATTATGTCGCATGAACATTTGTTTTTCAAGAATAAACCTTTTCTCTATTTCATGAAATTTCAATTTGAAGTGTGGAATTACATAAATTATTCTTAATATTTTTGAATAAAAACCATGACTTTGTGTTTCCCCATGTTAATTATACTATTACGTGCTTTATAGTCTCATTCACCCATATCTTGTTTAGTTGATACCATGTCAATTTCTCAAGTTATGAAATAAACCATGTGATTATGTTGTTCTCACAAGTTTAGCATATCCGCGTACTCATAATTATGAATTTCATCTATTTAGTGGAATATACTATGTTTTAGGGTTTACAAATCATGAATTCCCTTAAAGTATTTTAAATAGTGTTATTATATGTAAAGTATTATTCAGTGATGGAGGTTTATGAACACACGATTATCAGTTATCAGTTAAGAGTCTAGTTATCCTATTCATGTTTAGCAATTATCAGTTATGAGTCTAGTTAACTAAAATAAACACCAATGCCAATTTAGTTAGGAGTAGGATTTGGCACCGAAAAAACATAGGGATGAAGGCTCACCTGCTAGTAGGGCACTAAGATCTTTAGTAGCAGTCCCTAAGTTTAATAACTATGTAGCCAGCGTAGCTTATGAGATTTCACCTACCAGTAGAGGACCAGCACTCTCTTCCTAGTCGTTCAGGACATTAACCTCGTGGATCCATATCGTTAGACATGTGTTAGTACCCATGGAATGGTACTGACACCCTTCCAATTGGGATTACAGGTTGGATGCCAATTAGCTCAAATTAGGGGATATCTATTACATGATATCTCCTACAGTATCAGTTTAGTATTCAGAGTAAGTCAACTTAGGTTTTCATGACCAAATGTATAGATATCAGTTATCAATCATTCTTTTTATTAGTTCTTAAGTTATTCAGATCAATTTAGTACATAGTTATGCTTGGTTTTGCATTCATTTACATGTCTATGCACTTAAGATCAGTACTTATATGCCTTCTATTTAGTCTTTATCTAACATACCAATACATTCAAAGTACTTACTGTATAATCTCTTTTCCATTATATTGCTTTCACAATAAAGGTTCGAATGGTTAGTTCCTCGATCACCCTTAGTCGGATCAGTACCCCTTATCAACAGTTTTGGTGAGTCATCATCCATCAAGGAAAAGTATTTCCTTTATTTCAGTCATCCGGAGTTAGTTAGGGGCTTGTCCCATCAACTTCTCAAGTCATAGAGGCTTTCAGCTATTTAGATATTCAGGAAATCAAACTTGTTTTCAATTTTATCATCAGTTTTTGATATGTGAAATATTATTTTAGTAGTACATCTTAATACTATTTCATCAATTTAACTTCCACATATGATGTTCTAGTGTTATTTTATATACTGCTCATAGTAGGTACCAGATCATGGCTTAGCTTGGGGTCACTTGAGGCCTTAAGCACCATGTTATGACTAAGGGTAGCCTCGGGCCATGACTAAACTTGGTATCAGAGACTAAGGTTTTAAAGTGTTTTAGGTTATTTGAAAGCTGCATTGAGTAGAGTCTTGTGCATTGGTGTGAAACAACCACACATATGATCGAGAGTCTATTTGACATTTTAGAAAAGTTTCCCTTATTTTAGTAATCATGTTGTGCAAAAAATAGTGGCCTCTATTGAATTACCTTTTCTAAATCATCCTTCATATCTTTACAGAAAATGCATCCTAGAAGAAATAACGGGAGAAGGAATGGGGATTATCGCACACCGCCACCTATTAAGGAAGACCCTCTAAATAAACATGTTTCACAACAGAAATTCAAGACTACTTTAACTATTTTGTCTTATACTGTGGCTGATTAGAATAATCAGTAGGCTGTTGCCACAACCAATCTATTAGTGAGTATAGAAGTGGCAAAGATTTGAGACTTCACTCCGGTGAATCCTCTATTATTTTTTGGATACATGTCTACATGAGATTCTGGATGGTGTTCAGAGTGTGATAGATATCATGGGTGTTACTTCTAGTAAGAGTGCTTATTCAGCATCTTACCAATTGCAAGAAGTGGCTCATACATGGTTTAAGCAGTGGAAGAAAGATAGAGGTGTTGAGGTAGGGCTTATAGAGTGGGAGGATTTTTCTATAACCTTGTTAGACAGGTTTTTCCCTCTCAATTTATGGGAGGAACAAGTTCAAAAGTTGATAAATCTAAAGCAGGGAAACATGAGTCTGAAAGAGTACTCACTAAATTTTACCTAGTTAGTTAGGTATGCTCCCACTATGGTGGTTGATTCTCTGGAAAGAATATGAAAGTTTGTGTTAGCGGTTTCAATAGATATGGTGAAGGAGTTGACCTTTCCATATTGATGGTCCATGCTTAGCAGATCGAGGCGGAGAAGCTCAAATAAAATAAAAGAGAAAATAAGAGTAACTAAACCGGTAGCTTTAAATAGTCATAATAAAGGTCTGATAGTGGTAATTGTTCTCAGTTCTTCCAGAAATTTTTGTCACCTTCCCTATCTTTAGCTAGTGCACTAGTGCCTAAGTTTAAGAAGGATGATAAGGATAGAGTACCAAGCTCTAAGTCCCAAGGTAGCATGAATAGTTGTCATACCAATCCTGACATGACCCAAATAAGGTCCTATTCTTGTTGGGTGCCTCAAGTCCAAGCGAGACCATAGACGACCCCCAATACCTATCCATAGCTACCCAACACCCCATTTCGGATATATTATGAACATATAATAAGATAGATCAATAAATAATTACAGGCAATAATAACATCCATAACTATAACCATCCAATAATATGATCAAACATACAACTGGTGTTAAGCCCAATAGTAATACCAATGACAAGGCTAACACTAATACCTACAGTGCCTATGCCAAAAGTAGTAACACAAAGAATATAACCTAAGTAAATAACATCCGGTCGGGATATTTCCCTTACTATTTCCAGGACTAAAGTCCATTAAATAACCAAAATGATTAAAAGAAATCCATAGCATGAGATGTATTTTTAAGGAGTATGGAAGATCACCACTTCAGTCTGACACAAATGCTATCAATGAATCCAAGTCGAATAGGAGAAGGAGCTTGACTGGTTCCTACATCACCTGGGGATATAGAGCCCAAAGTTGGGGTAGCAGGTGAATGCTAGTATATACTCAGGAATATGGATAAAATAATTCCATTATTCAAATACAAAGGAAATAATCATACTCAAACACATACATACATATATACAAATATATACCATGCCGGGAAAGGGAACCATGTTTAGCATATATTTAAAACTTTAACCTGGGTTGTCTAACATGACTGTCCTAAGACTATCCATGGGCTATATGGGTCTAGTGTTACCCCCTAATGGGCCCTAGTGCATGTGTCCTCATGAACTGGAGATATCATAGTGACTGGGTATTCCCGTGCATCCTTCACCCTCTATGATACGTATATATAAGTTTGACTTAGGGAATTCTATTTACCCCACAAGTATATAGTCACCATGACAAACCCTCAGGTCAGAAAACATGAGTTTCTAGTGTTTTTTCATTGGACTCACACTTTCACGATTAGGTATCCCAACCCATCATTATTGCCTAATAAAAATCTTTAGCACAAAACCAAACCACGAATCCCAAAATTAATTATCAAAGCATTATGCAGTGGTATCGTCATACCGAATATACATCACAAGTAATGTCATTAGAAAACTTCTAGGGGATTCCCATGTTCCCCACAAGTATTATAATTAATATAAGCCATGGCCACCAAGGCCTTTTTCAAATTATCAAATTCAATCAAACCATTTAGGATTGCATTACCATATTATGCAATACAAGGTTTTTAATAAAAGTTGAATTATATGACAAAAACATTCTAATCGGCATTTTAACAGATATTTTGAGGGCATAAAGTTTCCAAAACAAAAACCAAGAACCAAATAACCATTTTATGAGTGGTAATCTTATCGCTCATTCACACTATATAGTCGTGCAGATTACCTTATTTTAATGAACAAATGACCCATTATCGTGATTAAATGCACTAATATCCACTCTATGTAGGCATTGATTTGGGGGGGATAGAAAGATATGGATTGGAGCTTAAAATAATCAAAAAGAGAGAAAAAAATTAAAGTTGAAGACCTGGAGTAGAAGGGACTTAGTTACCATGTCATAGTCTGAACACCACGATTGCCGCTAGTTAAATAGGTGGCATATCCAGCCTCCATTAATGCTATCATGATCAAAAGACCACAATCATTGTATGTCCAGTCTATTGACAGTCTGCGGTCTTTCGGTCATAATCACGACCTTGGTTACACTATCATAATCAAAGCTTTGCGACCGTGGCAGATTGGGATAAATTAGTAGAGGGTATTATAGTCAATTCGTACAATTGAATAAAAGGACTTATATAGAGGATCCAAAATATTAAGGATGGGGGTGGAAAAGAGAGAAAAAAGACCCTATACTTTGAGAGTGAAAGATTTCTTGTTCATAGTTGCTAAAATTATTTTATTCCAAGAGAAAGCTAGCAATTAAGTGTGGAATTGATGATTATGTTTACCCTCTTTCATTATAAATACCAGAGATGAATTATATGGTAATTTTTTTTTTCCTATTTTATGAGCAGCTAACTTATTTAGTCTTGGGATTATGTTGAACTAAAGTGTAATTATGTGTGGGTGTTGTTGTGATTGTATGATTCTAAGTTGATAAGTATGGGTTCCAACATTGCTTTAATTTATGAGTTGGAATTGATCAGTAAAGGTCCCAAATCTCTAAATAGGTTTGATGAGTGAGAACTCTAAACTGTTAAAACCCTTTATCATCCTTGAAAGAGGGATGAAATTTAATATAAGGAAACCCATAACATCCTTAAAAGAGGGTTATAGCGGGACACAAAAATGGCGAACAATTAAGTTTATGGTTTAGTACCTTTTGCAATCTCAGAAATAGGAGTAATTGGAGTCTAAATTAAGGTAAAAACACTATCCTTGAAATAGGGATGCTTGATTGAGGTTTTGGGTGAATATAACTTGTAGAATTGTTAAGTACTCACAACAGCCTATGGGTGAAATCGTTGTGGATTGATTGTAAGATTGGCCATAATGACTATACACTTAAACTATCCTTTACTTAACAACTAAGTTTCATGTTAAACCATCAACAACCCACATGCATTACCTTTAGGTAGATATAATCCCAAGATCTCCTCAAATCCTTATTTCAAGTCAATTGTATTTCCTTGGTATGTTGTAGCCATAAATATTTCAATCCAACCTAAAATTACATTCCCCCAATATTATTTTATATGTTGTGTTTATAGACACTTTGGGTTCCCTTTTAGTGATTAGAGCACCCATAAGACTCGAAATTTATAATTTGATCCTTGTGGATTTGACCCCAACTTTAGTTGGGTTATTTAACAATGACGGCCTCACCCCTCAAAGGTGGGAGTGAGTTGAACATTATCAAAATGTTGTCATTACCGGATCGTGAAATATATATTTTTCATGTGCGGTATAATTTTTACTTGGGTGCACCCATAGTGTATTTCATTTAATTTATTTATTATTTTTTATCTTGGAGTAGATAGACATTATTATTCTTAGATCATCATGTTTCACGATGACTCAGTTTATTTTGGAGATCATGAAAGTACCATTCTCATTGCCCTCACCAAGGAGTATGGCATATTTTATGTTACAAGTGTAATTATGCGATTGCTCCACATTAAAGGACTATTTAGGAGAGAAAATCATCAAGACCTAAGTGCTCACTTGAAGTACTTCATGTAATTATGTGCTCCTTTCAAATTTGCACATATATCCTAAAAGTCCATTCGGTTACGTCTCTTTCCATTCTCGCTCAAGGGAAAGGTAGTGCTATGGCTAAGACCATTACCCACTGGATCTATTGCTTCTTGGACAAGTCTCATGGAGGAATTCCTATGTCAATACTTCCCACAATCTAGAAAGTTGAAGTTGAGGGATGAGATTATTCCTTTCAGCCAATATCACGAAGAGACATAGTATGGTGCTTGGGGGAGATTCAAGGAAACAGTTTTGAAATGCCCCACCCATAAGGTACAAGAGAAGATGCTTCTCCAAATATTCTTTAGAGAATTGTACCAACAAAACAAGTCTATATTAGACAACATATCCGGTAGATCATTCATCAACTCATCATATGGGATTATTTCAAAAGTCTTGGGCCAAATGGCAATTTGGTGTGAGGGTTAGGACATAAAGAATGCCAAGGTAGCCATGCTGGCTCCCTCTTCATCCTTTGTGTACTATGATAAGAAAAATTAAGAGGTTGATATAGATACAAAATTGATCAAAGTGATGTCATGCCTCGAAGTCCTACTTGAGCATATGTTAGGTGACCAAATGGAAAGCGTGAGTGTGATAAGTGCAATGGAAGTTAAACTATGTGAATATGTAAAAGGAGGAGGTGATTGATGACAAGTTAGGAATGATTCCTAGAAGCTTTGAGGGTTTCTATGTTGCCCCACAAGGATAATATGGTATCAGGGTCAGAACTGGGAACATCTAAGCTTAGCACATTATGAAAGGAAATAGAAAACCGATAAAAATATTTTGGCATGAATTTTGAGTAGTGTTGAGAGGAACTGAGAAATAGTGAATAAGAAGCAACGTGAATTCTCCATGCTCCATCAAACAATCACATATCACTCCACCGCCATCCAATAATTAGAGGAAAGTAAGTCAAATATCATTGTATCTCATAGAATAAGCCAAATATCAATGTATCTCATGGTAAAGAAATGTGAATAAATGCAAAATAGGGAGGAGACAAAGGCAAAGAGAAAAAGATCCAATGGTTAAGAGCTAAATCTATCTGATCTATTGATAGAGATATCAAAAGTTAACGGTCGTCAAATTGTCTCTATGCCATCAAATCCCATCCATCCTCATTTCCCTAAATGTCCTTTGAGAAATGGAGAGCATAATAAGCTAAACAAGTTTATTGATAAATTTAGTACCGTTTTTATTAATATTCCTCTTATTAATGAATTGGAAGACATGCCGAGGAATGCTAAATTTATGAAAGATTTGATATCTAAAAAAATTTATTGGCAGATGAAACCTTAGAGGTGACTCAACATTGTAGAGCCATTATGACAAGTTCTTGTGCCAAAAAGAAGAAATATCCCGATGCTTTTACATTCTCATGCACTATCGGCTCGTTTACTTTTGCTAAACATTGTGTGTTCTTTAATCAAGTGTGAACCTCATGACTTATACTATATTTGAAAAACTTGGTTTGGGTAAGCCAAAGTCCACAAAAATTAATTTTCTCATCACCGATAGATCCAACAAAAATCCCTTGGGCGTTCTTCATGATGTTCTAGTAAAAGTGGATCGGTTTATCTACCCTGCTGACTTTGTTATTTAGCTACTAGAAAGATGCTGGTAGATGCGGATTCTAAGGAAAAGAAGTTTAGATTGAATGATGAAGAGGTATCCTTCAATGTATGCAAGTCCATGAAAAAACCAATGGACTTACAAGTCATCTCGGTGATTGATGTTATTGATGGAGAAGTGTCAAACCATTTTGATGTGGGGTTGTTGAGTGACCCTTTAGTGTGGGTGATATGGAATTGTGAATGAATAAAGTGGAGGAGTGTGATGAGGTGCTAGCATCTTTAAACGAGCTTGGGTTTCAGACCAAGAACCTAATTAAACTAGATCTTGATCTAAAAAACTGTGAAATTCCACTAGTAATACACTCCATTCTTGAACCTCCCAAAATTGAATTGAATCCCTTGCCATCTCATACGAAATACGTGTTCTTGGTGAAGGATGATATATTATTATTCATTATTTCTAGTAACCTAAACTCCCCTTAAGTAGAAACATTGAAGTTGGTGGCGAAGAAATCTATTTGATCCATAGGTTAAATGATAAAGCGGACATCATCAGAATATCTCTCGGTATTTGCTCACAAGAAATTAAACTTGAGCAAAAACACATACCTAGTGTGGAGCACAAATGGATATTAAACCAACCCATGCAAGAGGTAGCAAAGAAGGAAATTATAGAGTGGATCGATACGGGAGTGATATATCCTATATCCAATAAATTATGGGTGAGCTTGGAGCATTGTGTTCTGAAGAAGGGTAGTATAACGGTACTTGAAAATCAAAAAAATATCTCACCCCCTTTCGACCAGTCATCGGATGGCGTGTATGTATGGACTACCAAAAACTAAATTCATGGACTAAGAAGGACCATTTTTCACTGCCTTTCATGGATCAAATGCTGGATAGGCTTGCAGGAAGAGGATGGTATTATTTCTTGGATGGGTACTCAGGGTACAATCAAATTTGTATCATACCTGAGGAGCAAGAAAAAATAACTTTTAATTTCCCATAAGTATGTTTGCATTCAAGTAAATTCCGTTTGTGTTATGTAATAGCCTGACAACCTTTTAATGTTGCATATTGCAATATTCATGGTTATGGTTGAGGATTCGATGGAAGTATTTATGGATAACTTCTCGGTAGTGGGGAACTCTTGCGAGTCATGCCTCAAATATTTAACAAATTTCTTGAAAGGTGCGTAGAAATGAACCTTGTCTTGAATTAGGGGAAGTGCCACTTTATCATCAAAAAAGGGATCATACTAGGCCACAAGATATCTAGAAAGGGCATTCAAGATGATCAAGAAAAAGTTGAGGTAATTGCAAAGCTTCCATATCCTATTTCCATAAAAAGTATAAAAACTTTTCTTGGTTATGTTGGGTTCAACCGATATTTAATCAAGCATTTTTCTAAGATCTCGTACCACATGTGTAAACTTCTTGAGAAGGAATCTAAATTCAAATTTGATGAGGCATGTTTAAAGGTTTTTAAACATCTTAAGGAATTGCTTATTTTAGCCCCTATATTGCGGCTTTGAATTGGTCATTACCATTCGAGATAATGTGTAACACAAGTAGTATTGCATTGGGTATGATGCTAGGACAATAAAAGGATAAGATATTTCATCCTATCTACTATGCAAGTAAAACCTTCAATGACACCCAACGTAACTACACTGTCACCGAGCAAGAATTGTTAGGGGTAGTATATGCCTTTGAAAAGTTTTGGGCCTATTTGTTATGCACAAGAGTATTACTACACACGAATCACTTCTTCCTGAAGTACCTCATAGACAAGAAAGAATCAAAATCATGTTTAATCAGGTGGATTTTGTTATTACAAGAGTTCAACTTTAAGGTGAAAGATTACAAAGGGTGCAAAAATCATGTGGTTGATCATCTCTCTCGATTTGAAAAAAACAATGAAAAGAATAGGGAAATAGAAATTGATAATGCTTTCCTCGGTGAATTGATCATGACCATCGAGATCAATAATAATCCATGGTATGCTGACTTTGCCAACTGTGTAGTGAGTGGAATACTTCCTGAAAGATTGAGTTAACATAAAAAAATGATTTTTGTTTGACACAACACAATATTTTTAGGATAACTCATTTTTTTTTGGGAATGTGCTAATGGTTTTATTGGGTGGTGCGTCATGGATATTAAAATAAATGATATCTTGGAAGCTTGTCAATCTTATCCTTATGGTGGTCATCATAAAGGATTTAGAATCACCACAAAGATTCTCCAATGTGGGTTTTATTGGCCTTCAATGCATAGGGATACCATTGAATGGGTTAAATCTTGTCACAAATGTCAAATTCATAGTGGTATTTGAAAAAGTCATGTGATTCTCCTCAAGCCTAACCTTGAGGTTGAGCTCTTTGATGTATGGGGTATTGATTTTATGGGTCCTTTTGTGAGTTCATTCAGGAATAAATATGTTTTGGTGGCGGTCAATTATGTCATCAAATAGGTATAACCCATCGTACTCCAGACTAATGAAATTAAGTGTATCACCTTATTTCTAAAATAACATATTCTCACAAGGTTTGAAACCCCTCAGTCCATAATTAGTGATGGTGGCTCATACTTTTACAATTGGGTGTTTGGTGCTCTTATTGACATGTATGGGGTTAATCACAAGGTTGCCACTCCATATCACCCCCAAATAAGCAGACAAGTGGATGTTTTGAATGGAGAGGTACTTGATGAAGAGCTTTGGTCCAATAGAATGACCTACATATCCCAAACTAGAATGTATCCATATTAATTGGTGTTTGAAAATGTGTGTAATTTACCCATCGAGCTTGAGCACAAGGGTTTGTGGACTTTGAATAGGTTAAATATGAATTGGGAGAAGCATATGAGGCACAATAATACAAACCCATGAGATGGAAAAATTGTGCTTAAAGGCATATGAAAGTTTGGCATTGTCTAAGAAAAAAATGAAGAAATGGAATGATGCTCACATATTAAGGAGAGAATTCCATATTGGAGAGAATGTACTCCTCTAGAATTCCCGTTTGAAACTCTTCGCGGGGAAACTTTGCTCAAAGTGGTTGGAACTATTTGTGATTTCTAATGTCTACCTAAGTGGTGCTATGAATTTGGAAGATAATAAAGGAAATAAATTCTCAGTAAATAGTCAAAGGGTGAAGCATTACATGGATCCCTAAGGTGGACACAGTGGGGTGTATTACATTCAAAGATGCTGCATGGTAAAAGGGGAGAGCTACGCTGTGACGTTAAATTAGGTGCTTAATAGGAGGCAACCCATTTTTTAACTCACCTTGTGTTTGTTTTGATTCTTTGTAGGTTTTTTAAAAAACATAAGTAGTGTACTGTAATAACCCATATTTCTCAAGATGAACTTAACTCTAAGTTCATGAGTTATCCAATATAAAAGTTTTGAAACACTCAGTATTTTTTAATTTAGAGCCTGCCATTGCGTGGGAAATTAAATTAGCTTTCCAATGATATAAAATATGCCAAAGTCCGATTATAGTATAATAAGTTATGGCTATTTTAAGTTTCAGTCATTATACACTGTCATTCAGGACAGTAGCACATCATGGAGTATGTAAAAATGGCAATTGTTAGTTTCCAGTGAAGTATCGTGATACCGGCACATCGCGACATAGCTTATTTTAACAATTGTCCATTTCCAATGTATCGAACCAATTCAACCACGTCGTAGTGAACTTTTTGGTCCCAACCAAAGTTGAAACACGATACCACTGCATCGCGCCACCATTTATTTTACCAGCTGGAAATTTACAGAGACACAGCGCAATAACGCCACATCGTGCCAGGCGCCTATTTCAAAAAAAAATTGACAGAGATTAAAAGCTTCTTCGAAGGTTAAAACAGTCCTTTCCCATGATTTTAGCATGCGCTGATACGAGATTTAATCCCTAAAAATATTTTAAGTCATTACTCACTCAATTTATCCCCAAATTAAAAGAACTCTCTCTTAAAACTACAAATCCTATCTTTAAGAAACCAAGAGCAATCTCAAACGATTAACCAAGAACTTTAAGAAACTCACAAATTAAGGTATGTTAGGTGTTCATCTATGGGTTCCTTTCATCCATCGAGTCCAAGAATCCATTTTTAAAACTATAAGATTGTTGATTTATCAATTACATGCTTGAAATTGAATTGAATTCATGTTCATGTTATTGTTAGGTTTTAATCCATGATTTAAAATACAAGTTCCAACTGTTAGTCCTAGTATGTGTCGATTGACATGATATTCATGATAAACCCTTCAATTTAAAAGTTGATTGTTTAAACTACGTCAACCCTAAATGTTTATGATTTAATGATTCAGTTATGCCTCCCTATGTGTTTGATAAAATACCTATGTGAATGAAATAGTGCTGTTATAACATAATAGCATGTATTCTCCATTCATGTACAAGTTAGTGCATTACAAATGTTTGATAAAATGTCTTTATGAATGAATTATCGAAAAGTGTTCATTGTTATGTATTTCAATATTATGCTTTGCCTTTCGTTTATGCTATCGAGTCCTGGGGTCATTTAATTCCCGACAACTTTGTTGTCTACCTAGAGCCATTGTAAGTTGCAGAATCTTAGTCATATCATAATCAATAAAACTCTCAGTCAATTACATAACTCAGTAGAACACAGTCAGTTATAGAACTCAGGAAAACTCAGTAAACTAAGTATTCAGTCCAGTCCAGTTTAGTATAATCAGTTCAGTGTCTTTTAGTTGAGAGTAGGAATCAGCACCAAGTGAACCTAAAGATGGGGGCTCACCTGCCAGTAGAGGGTGTGATCCTTAGAATCAATCCTACTATTCAAGAACTTCATAGCCAGTGCAGGTTGAGAACTCAAACCTGCCAGTTGAGGATTGATAAGGTGTTTTAACCTATCAGATGAGGGTTCTGTCATTCCTATTAGAGTGCCTACAAGATGAGGGTAAGTCTTCAGTGTATTTACCCATGGCATGGTACTGATACCCTTCTAACTGGGGTCATACGTTAGACCGTAACTTAGTTATCTTATTTGGGACATGTTGGTTAGATGATTACCTCTCATAGTCTCAGTCTTAGTCTTCAGAATAGAACTCAGTTCAGTTCTACAGATTTAAGACTATAAGACACAGTCAATTATTATTAGTAAATCAGTTATTAGTAACTTCAGATATCTGTTACTTAGTATCAGAACTCAGGACTTAGCTTCAGATAATCTTAGTCACATTATTTATTCATATGTGCATTAGTGCATACTGAGTTTTTATAGTAGGATTAGTTATCCCGGTATTCTCATGTTGTGTTACTTTATATCATACATTCAGTTATTGTTCATGCATATAAAACCTTGCATTCAGTCAAACCTTATCTAGCATACTAGTATATTTTATGTACTGAGGCATACTCTTTCTTTTTGCTATGATATCTCATATCATAGGTTCGGACGCTTAGGTCCCCGATCGTGAATAGATAGACTCAGATTCATCCAGCAGCAGTAGACTAGTAGAAAGCCCTCATCAATAGAGGATATTATTTTATTTTATTATTTTAATAGACTCAGTATTTTAGTGGATGGAGTTAGTTAGGGGATTGTCCCATCAACTTCACTTTCAGACAGTTTCTGTTAGAGTCTTTTTAGACTAGTTTTCGAACCATGTTCAATTTTACAGTTTTGTATTTTAGATAATATAATTTATCAGTACTTTAGATGTTTTGAATCTTATGGCATTTCAGCCTAATATTCTATAATTCTTACAGTATCATGTTTCAGTGCTGATAACAGATATCAGCCATGGGTTAGCTTGTAGTGCTTTGAGTCATATGCACCATGTAGTATCCAGGGCATAGACTCTGGGCGTTAAAAACTTAGTATCAGATCCTAAGGTTCAACAGTGTCCTAGAAATTCTAAAAGCCATATATAGTAGAGTCTTATGCATGGATGTGTAGCGAGCGACACTTATGGATAAGAGGCTATGAGATGTTTTAGGAAATAGTTTCCTTTATTTAAGTATTCATGTTATGCGAGTGAGCATGATATCAAGTTAAACTTTTAGTCTAATTTGTCTTCTCTTTTTCATTTACAGAAGATGCCTCCTAAAACACTAATGAAAAGAGAACCAGAAATATGTCAGCACCTAAACCCATTCAGGCAGATCCTCTGGATGAGCATGTCTCATATGCAGAATTCAGAGCTGCATTCACTACTCTAGCCAACTCTATTACAGCTCAGAATTAATGGTAAGATGTTATTCCAGCAAAACCAGTGGCCAACATTGCTGTATCCAGAATTTTGGACTTCACTCAAATGAATCCTTCCCTATTCTTAAGATCTAAGCCAGAAAAGGATCCAGAAGAAATCCTCGATCAGGTTTAGGAAGTCACAGATATTATGGGAGTTACTTCTAGTGAAAATGCTGAGTTAGCTGCTTATCAGCTTCAATACGTAGTTCATTGATGGTTTAAGTTGTGGAAGGTATACAGAGGCACAGATACAGAGCCCTTAGTGTTGGAAGATTTTACTACTACTTTTCTAGAGAGTTCTTTCCCTTAGAGCTAAGAGAAGCCAAGGTATTAGAGTTCATTAATTATAGGTAGGGTAGTATGAGTGTGAAAAAGTATTCTCTCAACTTTACTCAGTTAGCCAGGTATGCTCCCCATATAGTTGTAGACAGTAGGTCCAGAATAAGTAAGTTCATATCTGGGGTGTCAGATAGTATGGTTAAAGAGTACAAAACAACAATGTTGATTAAGGATATGGACATATCCAGACTCATGGTCTATGATCAATAGATAGAAGAGTCTAAGATCAGAAAGAGAGAGAGGAAGAACAAGAAATCTAGAAGAAGCAGCTTTAATTTTAATCAATCTAGGTTAGAGGGCGGTAACCACTCCTAGTTTCATAAAAAAACTTTAATTCCAGCACCGTCCTAAGCTAGTGCTCCATTTCCTATGTTCAAAAATTATAACAGCAATAGGGCGCCTGGCTATAAGTATTTGAGTAGTGTCAGTAGTGCTCTAACAAATCCTCTTTGTCAGCCATATAGTAGAAATAACAAGGGTACCTACAGAGTTAACAGTGATATTTGTTTTGGGTGTGGCAAGCCAGGCCACAGAATTAGAGATTGTCCTCATTCAGGTTCTCGATGTCATCTTACTCATTCTTCAGCTAAGTTAGGTTGCCCTAATCAGCAGGGTTTCACTTCCAAAGCCCACTAGTGGGAAACACTCAAACAGGCTTTATCCACTTTAGTCCAGACAAAATTTGGTAAATTCTCCTGATGTGGTCACTAGTATATTAAAGATCTTCCATTTACATATTTATGCCTTATTAGATCCAGGAGATTCTTTATCGTTCCTAACTCCTTATATTGACGTTAACTTCAGAGTCAGTCCAAAAATCCTAGAAGAGCCTTTCTCATTTTCTACCCCTGTGGGTAAATCTATCTAATTCTGATGGGTATACAGGAACTGTCCGGTTATGATATCTCAGAAAGTTACTTCAGCATACCTTGTAGTGCTAGACATGGCAGATTTTGATGTTATTCTCGGAGTAGATTAGCTCCATTCATGCTATGCCTCAGTTGATAGAAAAAGAATAGTTCATTTTCAGTTTCCAGATGAACCAGTCCTTGAATGGAAGGGTAGTACCACAACGCATAAGGGTCAGTTAATTTTTTACCTTAGATCGAGAAAGATGATATCCAAGGGGTGTATCCACTATCTTGTATGATTCAAAGACTCTAACTCAAAAACTCAAACTCTTGAGTAAGCTCCAGTAGTAAATCAATTATTAGATGTGTTTCTCGAAAATCTTCTTGGAGTTTCTCCTATTAGGTAAATTGACTTTGGGATAGACCTTCTTCTAGATACTCAGCCCATATCTATTCTTCCATACAAAATGGCTCCAGTAGAAATCAGAGAGTTAAAAGAATAGATGAACGATCTCATAATAAGGGATTCATTAGACCCAATATTTCCCTCTGGGGGTCACCAGTTTTATTCGTGCATATGAAAGACAGTTCTCTCAAAATGTGTATATACTACCATCAGTTGAACAAAGTCACAATCAAGAACAAATATCTATTTCCCAGAATTGATGACTTGTTTGACCAACTTTACGGTGCCAATTATTTTTCTAAAATAAACCTTAGATCAGGCTATCATCAGCTCAAAGTCAGAGAATAGGACATTTCGATAACAGCTTTCAGAACCCGATACGGTCACTATGAGTTTCTTGTCTTGTCTTTTGGTCTTACTAATGCAATAGCAGCTTTCATGGACTTAATGAATCGCGTGTTTAAATAGCACTTGGACATGTTTGTTATAGTCTTCATCGATGACATTCTTGTCTATTCCTGTAGCGAGAATGATCACGCAAATCACCTCAGAATTGTACTTAAGACACTCAAAACTCATGAGTTGTTCACCAAATTTAGTAAGTCCGAATTTTGGCTAAGGTCAGTAACATTCCTTCATCATATTATTTTCGGTGATGGTATTAGAGTTGATCCTTAAAAGACCAAAATGGTGAGAAACTAGACTAGACCCATCTCTCTATCAGATATCCAGAGTTTCTTGGGTTTAGCTAGCTATTATCGTTAGATTGTTGAAAGATTTTTGTCTATTACATCGCCCATGTCTAGATTGACTAAGAAGAAAGTCTAGTGTCAGTGGTTAGATTCTTACGAGAAGAGTTTTCAGGAGTTGAAGACTCTTCTCACCTCACCCCTACTTTTGACTCTACCAGATAGTTTAGATGGGTTTGTTGTGAATTGTGATGCATCCATAGTAGTTTTTGGTTGTGTCCTAGAGGTAAGGTCATAACATACGACTCTAGATAACCTATGTAACGCCCTGAAATTGTGTCCCGAGATGTCACATGTCATAAGTGACCCCAAGCTAACCCTTCTAATGGCATAACTCATAAGCAACTGAACAAAAAGTATAAATCTATGCAAATCTACGGAAAATAACTCTTTTCTTAATATGATAGATACAAAATTAAATTTATAAGATTACAACTCTGCTTTTACAACCAAAAATAAAATGGAATACATCAACTTCTACTAATTGTATATGAAGACTCTACTAGTACTGACTGTAGGTAGCGGGGTCATGACTCCCAACTATCCTAACTTAATACGGCTGGATAAAAAAATACAATACTTCTCGAACTATATAACTAACTCAAGCCCTTAAATCAAAAGGACTCATCAGCTGCTGACTGAATGTCGCGTACTGACTTGACATGAGAATGCACACTATACCTTGTACCTACATTCCAAGAAAATGTAGCCAACATATGAATATGTGGGTCAGTACCATGGAAACGTACCAAGCATATGGGGGTGCATGTAATACCCCCCATGTTTCTAAGCTAGGAGACGAACCATTTTTCCTACTTATGAAATCTCCTATCCTTTGATTTATACTTGAGTACATAACTTACAATGAGTATCCTAGTGATAAGATAGATTATTATGAGTTAAGCATTTTCATATAAGTCACTTAAGGTAATACAATCTAAGAGTTTTTGAATCCATCAAGTTTTAGTGTTCAATTTCATAAGGGTCATATTTGAACGAGTATAACTTGGTGTTAATAAGCTATTTCAGCATATTTATACACAACAAATTAGGTAGAATCGAATTATCTTTCTAACGATACCAATTTCATTAAAATCCAACACCCAAGCTAGGAGTTATGGCTTTGCGAAGTAGAGTATGTCGCCTAACCAATCGTACATGGCCACTGGAAAGCATATGCGATAGCATATGTGCCACCTATGTAAATATATGGGATAGCATATGTGGAACCTATGTATATATAGGCTATATCATATGCGGCGCCTATGTAAATTTAGGCGATATCATATGCAGTGCCTATGAAAATATATGTGATATCATATGCGGCACATATCTTATGGTTTCAAGTGACCTAAACACTCTGTTTTGAGTTATTTTTAGGGTAATTAAGTCTTTAACACTCCTTACACGTCCCAAAACTTAACCCTATGAAATATATATCTCCTAATTACATTACAACCCTACTAACATCTTAAGTTCATCATCTAAGACGACTAAAAGAGAAAAACAACTAGGGTTGTATAGTCAAGCTTGAAGATCAAATTTCAAGTAAATTCCTTTGTCAATCATCAAGAATCTTCCTTCTAAGGTAAACGTGAGTTGATTCATGGACTTCTTTTATCCATGAAGCTCAATAACCATCTTCTAAATTATGTATTATGATGTTTATGTTGTTGGTGGTTGATGTTTATGTGGTTGGAGTTTAATGATGCCTAAGATGGAATCTTTGTATGTTTTGTGTGAGGATATGGTGGTATTTAATGTATAAATATGTGAAATTGGTCCTTGAATATTTTTAATCTTGATGAATCCACCTATGCCTAAGATGTGCATGTAAGGTGTTTGTCAAAATACCTAAGGGAATAGAAATTATGTTTTTATGACATAATAAGTCATAAATGACTATTAAATGTTCTAAGTTTATGTTCAACGTGATCCCCATGCTATAGTCTTGAATTGAAGATGTTGTATGAGATGCTCATGATATTGTTGTGATATGGAATGACCATGTTATTGAAGCCATGCAAGTATATACATGTTTTCTGTATTCCCGATCATGTGATAGTTTGTTGAGAATCATTCTTGTTATGAAATCCTTACTTATGATATTGTGAATTGTGGACTCTACTCTTATGATCAAGTCAGTCATGTGTGTCAGTTTCCTTCCATCGAGTACTGGGGGTACTTGTACCCAAAAACTATAGCATTGTGACTAGAGCTAGTGCCATGTTTAAAGACATTCTCAGTCAAGCTATGCTCCATATATTTCAGTTAGTCACTTGACTTAGAAAAAATCAAAAATCTCAGTAGTTCAGTAGTCCCAGTAGTTTCAGTACTCTCATCAGACCTCAGAGCTCAAGTAGCTTTTCCTTCAGTCAACGGAACTCAGTGAATTCAGCTTAGTTCAACTAAGAAAATATTATAAGCTCAGTTAATTAGATTATAAATTAGTTCAGTTTAGTTAGTCAGTTCAGCTCAGTTAATCTATTTAGATTCTTTCAGTTGGGAGTAGGGACTAGCATCGAGCGAGTGCAGCGATGGCAGTTTTCCTATTATAAAGGTAGAGCCGTTAGCAGTAGTCCTTGTACTCCAAAATTACGTAGACAGTGCAGGACAGGAGTCACTCATCAGATTAAGGCTACACTTGACTATTATATTGCCTTAGGCTTGATTTCCTGTTCTGGGTCGCCCGTCAGAGACGCTTGACCATAGTAGAGGTCTCTACCCATGGTACAATATTGACTCCCTTCTAATAAGGGAAAATATTGGACCCCACCAGTACAATATTGGGGCAAGTCGGTTAGGTTACTACCTCCCACGGTCACAGTTACAGTTATAGTTTCAGTATTAGTCTTCAGAGTATAAATCAGGAATCAAGACTGTCAGATACAGTCATTGATCTCAGTAAGGAACTCAGATAATTCCATTGATTCCTGGACCATCCTGTCAGATAGGCTTGGTCCCATATTCAGATGCTTATTATTAGATCTAGAGATCACCCGGCTAATAGTCTTGATATCAATCTCAAATTTAGTCAAGTATTCTCATTATCAGTTTCAGTGATCACTCAGACTTAGATGTTCATATACAATTTGGAACTCAGATAGTTTTCCCTTAAATTAGGACTGTTAGATACAGTCATCCATGTTATCAATCATTCAATATCTCAGTATCATGAAACTCATGTTGTTAGAGTTCAAACTCAAGTAGTCAGTATCTCCACAAGTTCAGTAGCAATTACGTATGTATGTATATATGTATTCTCATGTTCATATTAGTTAGTATGTTCACGCATATAAACCCCATGCATTTATCCTACTCCCATGTATACTCAGTACTTTAGTTGTACTGACGCATTTGCGCTATGTTGATTTTTTTTATGTTACACCATAGGTTCTAAGGTGCAGATTCCAGATCAGCAGTAGTAGTTCTGTAAGTAGTGAGTCCTTTTCTTTCGAGGACATGATTGTTACATTTATTATTCTAATATTTCAGTTTATTTTTAGTTTAGGGAGTTAGTTGGAGACATGTTTCTTCAACTCCTTATTCAGACAGTTTAGAGGCTTTCAGACGATTATTGAGTTTTCAGATTTCGACTTTAGTATTTTCAATTTTGTTTTGGTACTGTGATACCACCTTATTTCAGATATTTTGTTATTCAAGATTGAACCATACGCCCTCTTTGTTTATATTTTCGCATTTTATATATATAATATACAGTTTCAAGTACAAATATCAGTCATGGGTTAGCTTGTGGTCCTTCGGGGTCATAAGCATCGTGTAGCATTTTTGTTCAGAAAATTAGGGCGTTATAAACTTGGTATCAGAGCCTAAGGTTCAACAGAGTCCTAAGAAGTTTGAAAGCCGCATCTAGTAGTGTTTTGTACATAGGTGTGTTGCGCGCCACATTTATGTACAAGAGGCTATAAGATGTTTTAGTAACAGTCTCCCTTCTTTCGGTACTCATATTGTGCAAGTGAGCAAAACCTCAAGTTGAACTCCTAGTTTAATCCTTTTTCCTGTTCTGTTTGCAGAACCTGCCTCCTAAGAAGAGAACTGGGAATCAGTCAGCCCCGCAGTCCACAGATTCTTTGAATGAGAATGTGTCAGCTGAAAAAATTCGGGTAGCTTTTCAGGCGCTAACCCAGGCTGTGACCACTAGTGTTCAGGGCAACCGACAGCATGCAACCCCACCCTAGCAAGATGGGGATTCAGCTACAGCTCGAATCAGAAATTTTATGAGAATGAACCCTCTAGAAATCTTTGGGTCAATAACATATGAGGACTCACAGCTATATCTAGAAAAGGTAAAGAAGATAAACCAAATCATGCATGTTTCAGAGGAGGAAAGTGTGGAATAAGCATCCTATAGGCTGAAAGATATTGCTCATGATTAGGTAGTGTTGTGGAAGAATAGTAGAGGGAAAGATGCAACTCCCATGACTTGGAAATATTTCAAGATGCCTTCTTAGATAAGTTTTTCCCGTTAGAGATGAGAGAAGCTAAGGTAGAAGAGTTTATAAACCTGAGACAAGGCTCCATGACAGTGAAGGAGTATTGTCTTAAGTTCAACCAGTTAGCTAAGTATGCTCCTAACTTGGTAGCTGACCCCAGAGTGAGTATGGGTATGTTTTTGAATGGTGTGTCTGAGTTAGTATTGAAAGAGTATAGAACAGCTATGCTCAATAGGGACATAGACCATGTTAGGTTAATGATGCATGCTCAGCAGATAGAGGTAGATAAGTCTAAGGAGAGGGAGAGATCTAATAAGATATTTAGAATAGGTAGTTAAAGTTTTTCTCTGGCTAGGTCATAGAGTGGTAATCTTTCTTACCATAGTTAGAAAATTCAACCCCTGTTCTATCTTTAGCTATTGTGCCCACACCTAACTTTGGAGATGTTAGACATGGTGGAGTGCCAGGCTTCAAAGCCCAGAGTAGTGTTAGAAGTGAGTGTACTTATCCACTTTATGGAGAGTGTGGCAAGAATTATCTAGGTGCATGCAGAGATAATAGTTAGGTATGTTTTGGGTGTGGTAAGTCAGGCCATAGAATATGGGAGTATAGAGTGTTAGCTCAGAAAGGTAGACATTCGCGTGAGCAGGCCGCAAATCCCAACACCAATAATGGTCAACATCAGAATTGACTCTATTCACTCTAGACTTACCATGATCCAAAAAGATTCCCCAACCTAGATTCGGGTACGTTACAAGTTTTTCATGATCCTTGTATGAATTATCAGATATCTTGCGCTCGTTTGAGCTTATGTTACCACATGAGTTAGTAAGTAACATTAGCAGGTCTAGTTCAGTTCATTCATCATGCATTAGTCTCAGCTCTCCAATGTTTAGTTATTATCTAGTTCGTAGATGCCCTGTGTATAACCCCAGTATCTCAACAAGGCAAACATTCCTAGAGGGACATAGTGTCCCAAAAGGGAAATACCCCACCTTTTCTTGATGCTTTCATTTTGTTGTTTTAAATTAGTTATCAAGTGCCATGTCATAATCATACAAGCTTTCAAGAGTCAGCTCAGTCAGATATTCAGGCATTAGATATACGTGTTCAGTAGAAAAAGTACTATTTATCAGTATCTTTACTCATACAATTACATATCATGTCAGTCATGTAATCATGCATCAGATGTGCATCGATTTAGCCTTTCATTTGTGCATCAGATATGCATTCTTATTTTGAGAAAACTCACTTTATTGGAATCCTTAGTCTTAGATTCATGAATTAGCATCCCATGCATCAGATATGCATATTCAGCATGTTGTGCTCAGCTTTTAGTCATGTCAGTCGTGAAACTATGTTTTGGTAGTGTATGTCTTGTACGTACTTCATCTTATCATGTCTCCCGCCTCAGTTAATTTCCATTCAAGGACAAATGTTCCCAAGGGAGAGATATTGTAATACCTCTCATGTTTCTAAGCAACGACACAAACCATTTTTCCTACATATGAAATCTTCTATCCTATGATTCATACATTAGTACATGACTTACAATGAAAATCTTAGTGATAATATAGCTTATGATACATTAAGCATGTTCATATGAGTCACTTAAGGTAATACAAGCTAAGAGTTTTTGAATCCATCAAGTTTAGTGTTTGATTTTGTAAGGTTAATATTTCAACGAGTATAACTAGATGTTAATGTGGTATTTCTGCATGTTTCTACCCACCAAACTAAAGAAAATCGAATTAGCTTTCCAACGCTATCAATTTCGTCAAAATCTGACACCCGAGCTAGGAGTGATGGCTTTGCGAAGTAGAGTACGTCGCCTAACCAATCGCACATGGCCACTGGAAAGCATATGCGATAGCATTTAAGGCGCCTATGTAAATATAGGTGATAGCATATGTGGCGCCGAAGTATATATAGCCAATATCATATGGGGCGCCTATGTAAATATATACAATATCATATGCGGCGCATATCTTATGGTTTCAAGTGACTTAAACACTTTATTTTGAGTTATTTTGAGGGTAATTAAGTCTTTTAACACTCCTTACACGTCTCTAAACTTAACGTTATGAAATATATAGTTCCTAATTACATTACAACCCTACTAACATCTTAAGTTCATCATCCACGAGCACTAAAAGAGAGAAACAACTAGGGTTGCATATTTAGCTTGAATATCCAATTTCAAGGAAATTCCTCCATCAATCATCAAGAATCTTCCTTCTAAAGTATGCGTGAGTTCATTCATAGACTCCTTTTATCCATGAAGTTCAAGAACCATCTTCTAAATTATGTATTATGATGTTTATGTTGTTGGTGGTTGATGTTCATGTGGTTGAAGTTTGATGTTTCCTAAGATGGAATCTTTGTATGTTTTGTGTGAGGATATAGTGGTATTTAATGTATAAATCAGTGAAATTGGTCCTTGAATATTTGTAATCTTGATGAATCCACCTATGCCTAAGATGTGCATGTAGGGCATTTGTGAAAATACCTAAGGGAATAGAAATCATACTTTTATGGCATAATAATTCCGAAATAACCATTCCATGTTCTGAGTTTATGTTCAATGTGATCCCCATGCTATTGCCTTGAATTGAAGATGTTGTATGAGATGCTCATAATATTGTTTTGATATGAAGTGACCATGTTATTGAAGCCATGCAAGTATACACATGTTCTGTGCATTCCCCATCATGTTATAGTTTGTTGAGAATTATTTTTATTATTAAATCCTTACTTATGATATTGTGAATTGTGGACTCTACTCTTATGATCAAGTCAATCATGTGTGTCAGTTTCCTTCCATCGAGTCCTGGGGGTACTTGTACCCCAAAACTATAGTTGTGTGCCTAGGGCTAGTATCATATTTCAAGACATCCTCAGTCAAGTTATGCTCATAGATTTCAGTTAGTCACATGACTCAGAAAAACTCAGAAATCTCAGTAGTTCAGTAGTCCCAGTAGTTTCAGTACTCTCAGTCAGACCTCAGATATCAAGTAGCTTTTCCATCAATCAATGAAACTCAGTGAATTCAGCTTAGTTAATCTAAGAAAATATTATCAACTTAGTCAATCAATTTATAAATCAGTTTAGTTTAGTTAGTCTATTCAGCGCAGTTAGTCTTTTTAGAGTCTTTTAGTTAGGAGTAGGGACCACCACCGAGCGAGTGCAGGGTTGGCAGTTTTTCTCATTATAAAGGCAGAGCCGCTAGCAACAATCCTTGTACTCCAGAACTGTGTTACCAGCACAGGACCGGAGTCACCTATCAGATTAATGCTATACTTCACTATTATATTTCCTTAGGCTTGATTTCCTGTTCTATATTTCTCCATTTCCTCTTTGTTAATAAACTTCTTAACATATTATTCTTCGAATAATTCTACTATAAAGTAACTAATATAAATTTATTTTATCATATCATGATTGTTGGGAATTATGAAATTAGCTATTCATAATCATAAATAGATATACCTGTTCGGGTAGCTTTGATATTTCTGAGTTTTGTTGCTCCATAGCTTTTTCCATTGAAATATGTTTATCTAATTAACTGAGTAAAATATTTTTTGTGGAGTGGAGAGAGGAAAGTTGCTTCAACACATGAAGGCTTGCCTTTGCAATGCCTTCTGCCTTTGTTATATATAGAACGAAAAAGTAAGCTTACAATTTACACATGTTTCTATAGAAGGAACATCATCGACAACAACTAAACTAACACCTATAGAATTATTAAAAAAATATGAAACAGCTATAAAAGATGAATTTGGTAGTACGACAACAATCGAAGAAGAACAAAATGAAGAAAGAAATATGAATAGAAATTTAATGTTAAAATTAGCAATATGTAATATGTGTTATATAGATGAATATACTTGCGCATTTAAAGAATATTATTACAAAGGAGCATATAGTATAGAAGAAAGTAAAGAAATAAGAAAATTATATTTTAATAAATTACCCGAGCCATTTAGTTCGAAAATAATAAAAAGTTGGGAAGAAGCAAAAATAGTAGATACGTTAGGAGCAAGAATAAAATATTTACAACAATGGTATAGAAACTTATGTGAAAAATATAGAGAAGAATTAAAAATGGAAAAAACATTAATAAGAAATTTAGCATGTTGCAAAAATAAAATAGCACCCCGTCAGAGAGGCTTGACCATAGTTGAGGTCTATACCAGCAGCACGATATTGACACCCTTCCAATCAGGGCAATGATTAGACCCCACCAGTAAAGTATTGGGGCATGTCGATTAGGTTAATACCTTCCACAGTCACAGTTGCAGTTATAGTTTCTGTATCAGTCTTCAGAGTAAAAATCAGGGATCTAGACTGTCAGATACAGTCATCGATCTCAGTAAGGAACTCAGATAGTTCCATTGACTCTAGGACCATCCCATTAAATAGGTTTGGTCCTATATTCAGATGCTTATTATTAGATCTAAAGGTCACCTGGCAGACAGGTTTGATCTCAATCTTAGATTCGGTAGAGTATTCTCATTAATAGTTTCAGAGTTCACTCGTTAGCTAGGACTGATCTCAGACTTAGATGTTCAAATACAGTTTCGAACTCAGATAGTTTTCCCCAAAATTAAGACTATTAGATACATTAATCCATGTTATCAGTCATTCAGTATCTCTGTATCATGAAACTCGTGTTTTCGATGTTCAAATTCAAGTAGTCAGTATCTCTACGAGTTCAGTAGCAGTTACGCATGTATGTATGTATGTATGTATTCTCATGTTCATATTAGTCAGTATGTTCACGCATATAAACCCCATGCATTTATCCTACCCCCACATATACTCAGTACTTTAGTTGTATTGACACATTTGCGCTATGGTGATTTCTGTTTATATTACACCATAGGTTCTGAGGTGCAGATTCTAGATCAGCAGTAGCAGTTCAGTAAGCAGTGAGTCCTCATCTTTCGAGGACATGATCATTACATTTATTATTCTAATATTTCAGTTTATTTTCAGTTTAGGGAGTTAGTTGGAGACATGTTCCTTCAACTCCTTATTAAGACAGTTTAGAGGCTTTCAAACAATTATAGTGTTTTTAGATTTAGACTTTAGTATTTTCAGTTTTTTTTAGTACTATGATACCACCTTATTTCAGATATTTTATTATTCAAGATTGAACCTTACACCCTCTTTGTTCATATTTTTTATTTTACATGTATATTATGCAGTTATAGGTACAGATATCTATCATGGGTTAGGTTGTGGTCTTCGGGGTCATGAGCACCTTGTAGCGTTCCAGTTCAGAAAATAGGGCATTACAGTGCAAAGCATATATAAAGTAATATCTTAATATCATCACAGTTTATAAATTTATGCATGCTGATATAAATGACTCACTTAGCTCGAATTAAAATCATCAAAATCATAAAAGAGTAAAATATATCGGGTGAAACATGTGAGTCATCATAATAAATCTCAATTCACTTCCATCTCGAATCCAAATCATCAAAGCATTCAAATCTCATAACAATTCTCCTTGGAATATATGTTCATTAAATCTTTTGAAAACAATTAACTTGTCAAACTCAGTCTTTCAAACAAATATGTTTTCATCTCAGATAGAAGAATAAGAATTTTCATATTAGATAGGAGAATAAACACAAACATTAGGAGTCTCTTACAACCGACGTAAACCATGTGAACTACATAGAGTCCAACATCTAACCTATGTTGGGGAGAGCTTTCCTATCCTTGCCATCCGAGTAGAGCTTTAAATCATCAATCCAAACACTAGTGATCACTATATAAATCAAACTCAGGATAACAACCTACGGGGGCATGTAGTTTTAGGGAAGTACCAATCATAATATACCTCCCTCTTGGTGCTAAAGACTACTCCCGGACATAGCTTAGATCTTTTCAAATGAAAATCCACAAATAAACAATTCAACAATTCATAACGGGAGCCATCATGCTACCCTTTTTATAATAATCAATAAAAGTGGATTCGTTTTCTCATATCGGTTTCAAATCAACCCCTTTTTATGACCAAAAGGTCAAAGCTTCATTATCATTTCAATTCATTCAAACACAAATTGTTTATAACAAATGATTTCACAAAAAAAAACGGCAATCTCAATTAGAGTTCAAAACTCATGTCTCAACATCATATGAAAATTTATCAAGGTTCAAGTTTTACATCATAAAGATATATAAATTCCTTCAAAATCTAGAAATTTAGCCATAAGGCACAAAATATCAGCATTCTCATATAATTTCACTTCTAAAATATCAAAAACATCATTATCCAATGATAATCAATATACGATATGAATTCATTCTGCAAAATCATAGTAAAACATATAAAATCCATAACTTCGTAAAATAAAGTATTTTTGGGCACAAGAACGAAAGGGTGTTCTTCTTGAAAAATCCCACATACCTTAAACTTGAAGCTTTGAATGAACTCTTGACCTTAGGACTCAATTTGTGAAAATAATGAATGGGGATGCCGAATCTCAAAGAATTATTGAAAACTCATTGTTGAATCTTGAGATATTTGAATTTTTATGTTGAAACCCTAATGAAAAACCCCACATACCTTACACTTGAAGCTTTGAATGAACTCTTGAACTTAGGACTCTATTCATAAAAATAATGAGTATTTTTTGTAGCCCTCAGAATGGGGATTCCAAATCTCGAGGAATTATTAAAAACTCATGGTTGAATCTTACAATAGTTGAATTTGTAGGTTGAAACCCTAATGAATTTTCTTGGTGATTTTGAGAGAAAGTAAAGTTATTTTGGTGTTATGGGAGTTTAATCCCGTGTTATAGTCATATATAGGGTTGTTTTTGTCACTTGGAAGCGAGGTATGTGGCGCACAAACCATGGAAGACCTTAAGGTATGTGTCGTACACCTTATGGCAGACATTTAAGTATGCCTCGCACTCCCAATCGCACACTTTTGATTGGGCGGTGCATAGTCCATCGCACACCCTTATTGCCTCTCAAAAAAATAGACATAACTCTTAGCTCAGGTATTGGAATTTTACAAAATTGGTATCGTTGGAAAGATAATTAAATTATCTACAATATGATCGGTCTTGGGATGAAAAATTCCTTTTATATTATGAGATAAACACGTTTGAAATTAACCCTTGTAGGATCGAATGTCAAACTTTGGATGAATCAATTGGTCTTAGCTCAACTTTGTTCTAGATCATTGCGGTGAACATTTTTCACCTCTAAACTACTCCATAGACTTGGATAATTATCATGCAACTTGTATTCATATGAGAATCACTTGGATTAGAGCTTAGACGCGCAGGAATGACGGTTAGAATTCTAGCACGAAAATATGGGGTATTACATTATCTCCCCCTTGGGAACATTCATCCTCGAATGTGGATAATTAACCTGAAACAAAGAGGAATCTTAGTCTTCAAGCTATCATGTGTAACTGGTAGAACTAAATCACTGGATCTCAAGAATAATGAGCTACTGAACTGGTCTATAAGTGCATGAATCCTCAGGAAAAATTACTATATGGCTAAGATAGAAACGAGAGTGTCAATTTATGAGTAACCATTACTTTGCACTAGATCTGATCTCATGAGAAAGGATGAGAGGTTTATGACATGAAAATTCAGAGTATTACAACATCCCCTACTTGGGATCGTTCATCCCCAAATGATAATAATTTGATGTAAATACTACGAAGAGACTGTGATACTACACGGGATATTTACGAACTGAATCATCACTTAATATCTGAAACTGAAACTGATGCATGAACTGAGCTGAATTCATAATTTAATTGGACACAAACACATTGCCTCTCGGAATGTACATACGTATAAGACTGCGGATAGTAAGACTAGTTGGAAAATTAAGAATCTATAGGATCTTATCTCCTTGCTTGCTAAACTAGATTACAGGCTATATGGACTTGATCATACTCACTACCCATACTCAAATAGGGTATTTCTTCGGCACTTTTCTACGAAATTCTATAGACATTAGGGAGCAAAGAATTTTGGGCATGCTCTGAACAAGACATTTGAGTAAGGAATTACAACATTGATATAACTCTATGGCATGGAATATAATTATATAACCCATAAACTAGGATAGGATTGCTAGGCCGTAGGCAACACAACTTCTTACTTCCAAGCTTAGTATCACTTATCAAATGCTCTCTCAACTATACTATTCTCCTTAAATACCATACTCACTTGATTCAACTTATAATTCTCATATTGGCACTAAGAAATGTTTCTACTAAGGTCTAAACTAAACTAAGTTCTATCACCATGATCAAGCCTAACACTAAATCACAAGATATAACATGCCAAACCACAATTCTAGTCTAAACCACAAGGTTCAATATTCTATATCTTCTAAGAGCTCACACCCTAAGCATAACATGCCTTACTACTTCAATGACTAATTTAAAACTCTTGATATGGATTCACTAGTGCATATTGCATTCATCATCTTACACCCAACATGACATTCAAGCCTATTATTAAAAATCACATATAACTTTTAGGAAAATACCCCTAAAGTCATACTTCGCATATACTCTAAACCTTTATCAACAACAATTTTCTTGCACTATTCATAAAAATAAACACACAATTTATAACTAACCATGACATGTATCAAATACTTGGCCTCAATCTTACTTCACACTTTAGCCTTAGATAGAAAAGGATAAATAATCTTTGTTAATGAGGGTCATCAACTCTCTCATATCTAAACCATTTCTTAACCCCTATCATCACCACTATCTTAACATAGGAAGAGGTCACTGAAGGGCTAACACATATGAACCAGAAGCACGAAAACTACAATACATAACATTAACACTTATCTTTGTCCTGAGGAATAAAATATCATAGGCATGGATTCATTAAAGAAATCTAAGCTGAGGATATGCATGATATAATGCAAACATTACTAGTATCATGAGTTTAAAAACTGGTCATACTCTGAAACATGAATTTATACTTATTATGAGCTATTCAACATAAGAATGGAGTTCATAGATTCATAAGAGATAATTCGAATCATAGAGTGAAGCTGTTACATGCTTGCTAGAAGCTGATAATGGACTTGAGCATGCATGATGGGTATAAGCATAGGCATGTGGCATGGATTTATCACGCAAGTGATGGATTTGGTGTTGTCATGACTAAAATCCAAGGAATACTCTAGAGTAAGAAGGGATCACTATCTTATCATAACTCATTATTGATATGTATCATAATCTATTCTCAAAACTCGGTTTGGTTCTTCATTAACCATCTCCCTCTCAGGTCAAAGCTGGTATTCTAAGTATGATGGTTTACTCCATATCCTCGAGATTAAGCCGTAATTTCATCATTATATAATCTACACATAAATGCTAAACTCACAAGAATAAACTAATTGCGAACTTACCAACTTCATTCTTGAACAACCCATCCATATGCCATCCTTAACTGTCTAGCTTCAATAATCATTATCAAAGACTTACACTCTCATTTGCAACCACAACTATATCTATAATCATATAATCGTAACCTACCAAGAACACACCTCTATTCTTATATATTTTTTTTCCAAACCATGAGAATAATAATCATACTATAAAGGCTCAACATCTTTAATCATAACTCCTTAACTTAGCTATCAAGAACATCATAAATTATCTATCTAGCCTTTATCCATCTAGAAACTCAACGTTACTACTAACCCCATAATATGCAATAATCCTCAAAAAATAATGCAGCCCCATAGCACCTTGGGCACACCTCTACACCATACTTAATTACGAACACATGACCTTACACTCTTACATACACAGTTCAGGCCTACTAGATCACCTCCATATAACAAGCATCAACAACGGAATGATCAACTATTCAAACTTAATGTCTAGAGCTAAACATGATTTATAACCCAATCTCACACATAATTTTCACTTCAAAGCTATAGAACATAGCATTAAGAAAAACTAGTACACAATAACAATCGATCATAAACATATGGTCTATCTTATTCATAATCTGTTAACACATCCCCCTTCTTCACATTATTACTATTTACCCATCTTCACACCTAAATACTTTCATAGCTCTATAGATTTCAACTAAACTATCTCTTGTAATCTCAGGAAAGCCTAAATTAACAATACTCAACCACCAAGTACTTCCATCAAAACCTATACTTTCCTAGCACATCAAATACCATCAATAACTCTTTTCATACTTCAAGCAAACAACAATCCACCATAATTAATAATCCTTCTCTAACTTTCACTAAACTAACAAACAAGGATATATCACTTCATTACTAACTCGATCATGTGCAAAAAGAAGATTCTGCTATACATACACTCAATAAATTATCTTTACCACTTTTCTTAGCACTACACTTCTGAATGCAAAATTCCAACCGACATAAGAACAACAAGATAAACAACAAGTTGCTAGTGAATTAAAATAGGCCTCACACAACTTCACTAGACCTTGGTTTTGTGTTTTGATTAAGAAAATGATATGAATAACAAAGCAACTATGCTAGTGAATAGAAATAGGCCTCACACGGCTTCACTTGACTTTGATTTTTCACAAACATAATGATAACAAGATTACATAATAAAAGAGATAGAAAATTACCCACAACATTCAATGATCTAAGAATACAAGAAAATTACCCACAACATTCAATGATCTAAGAATACACCTTACTCTATCTTAATTGAATAACTTGTAAGAATGAGGGCATAACTTTAAATTTGAGGGACTTATAACACACTAAAAGGCTCCTCTCAAGCCACTTTATAAATTCTGAAACTTTTTCTAGCAAATATAAGAGCATTATCTAGAGATAAACTGGAACTTGTTGATCATGTTGTCTTAAGAATAATACATAGATAAGGAAGTATTGATTATCATTATGGATTTTAAGGAGAAATTTGAAATCATATCTGACTCGAGCTTAGTGCACAATTTCTACAGGCCTGATAAAGCACTTTAATTTTCAGAACTCAAAAGTACTGATAGGATAATTTTGTAGCTCTCTTACAATTCCAAAACTATCTATGGAGAATTAAGCACAACTATTTCTGATACCTTGGAAATAAGGCAGAGATGGCCTAAATAGGGTAAGATGAGAATCTGTATAAGTTTCTTGGAGCACTTTTCAATAGCACAGTTTAAGACTTGAAAGAATAGAGAAATTTCCTAAATGCCCAGTAGCCTCTCGAAGAAAAGTACAGATGTATCTGTACCATTTCTCAAGACTCTACTAGACACGGCTTCATAGACACCCTAGGACACTTGAACTCTATGCTCTGATACCAAGTTTGTAACGCCTTGAAATTGGGTCCCGAGACATCACATGGTGCTTAGGATCACAAGTAAACCCAAGCTAACCCTTCTACTGACATAACTCATAAGCAACTAAACAAAAAGTATAAATCTATAAAAATCTATGGAAAATAACTCATTTCTGAATATGATAGATACAAAACTAAATTTACAAGATTACAACTCTACTTTTACAACCAACACTGAAATAGAATACATCAACTTTTACTGACTGTCTATAAAGCCTCTACTAGTACTGAATGTAGGTAGCTGGGTTATGACTCTCGCTTATCCCAAATCAATACAGTTGGATAAAGAAAATACAACACTTCTCGAAATGTATAACTAACTCAAGCCCTTGAATCGAAAGGACTCATCACCTGCCGACTGGATGCCGCAAACTGACTGGATCTGAAGATGTACACTATACCTTGTACCTATATTCTGAGAAAATGTAGCCCACATACGAATATGTTGGCCAGTACCATGGAAACATACCAAGCATATAGGGGTGCAATGCATATATAAAATAATATATTAATATTATCACAGTTTATAATATTATGCATGCTAATATAAATGACTCACTTAGCTTGAATTGAAATCATCATAATCATAAGAGAGTAAAATATATCGGGTGAAACATGTGAGTCATCATAATAAATCTCAATTCACTTCCATCTCGATTCCAAATCATCAAAACAATCAAATCTTATAACAATTCTCTTTGGAAAATATGTTCATTAAATCTTTTGAAAACAATGAATTTTTCAAATTCAGTCTTTCAAACGAATATGTTTTTAGCTCAAATAGAAGAATAAGACTTTACATATTAGATAGGAGAATACACACACATATTAGGAGTCTCTTACAACTGACATAAACCATGTGAGCTACATGGAATCCAACGTCTAACCCACCTTGGGGAGAGATGTCCTATCCTTGCCATCGGAGTAAGACCTTAAATAATCAATCCAAATACTAGTGATCACTATATAAATCAGCCTTAGGATCACAACCTATGGGAAAATATAATTCTAGGGAAGGACCAATCCTGCTATACCTCCCGCTCGGTACTAAAGACTACTCCCGGACTTAGCTCAGATCTTTTCAAAACAAAATCCAGAAATAAATAATTCAACAATTCACAACGGGAGCCATCACGCTACCTCTTTTATAATAGTCAATAAAAGTGGATTTCTTTTCTCATCTCGGATTCATATCAACCCCTTTTTACGACCAAAAGGTCAAAGTTTCATTATTATCTCAATTCATTCAAACATAAAGTGTTTCTAAAATATGATTTCATAAAAAAACGGTAATCTCAATTAGTGTTCAAAGCTCATGTCTCAACATCATATGAAAATTTATCAAGGTTGAAGATTTACATCATAAACATATATAAATTACTTCAAAATATGGAAATTTATCCATAAAACACAAAATATCATCATTCTCATTTAATTTCACTTCTAAAATATCAAAAACATCATAATTTAATGATAATCAATATAGGATATAAATTCATGCTTCAAAATCATAGTAAAACATATAAAATCCATAACTTCGTAAAAGAAAGTATTTTTGAGAGCAAGAACGAAAGGGTGTTATGGTTGACAAACCCCACATACCTTAAACTTGAACCTTTGAATGAACTCTTGACCTTGGGACTCTATTCATGAAAATAATGAGTCTTTCTTGTAGCCCTCGGAATGGGGACTCCGAATCTCAAAGATTTATTGAAAACTCATTGTTAAATCTTGAGATATTTGAATTTTTAGGTTCAAAACCTAATGAATGTTCTTGGTTATTTTTAGAGAAAGTAAACTTACTTTGGTGTTATGGTAGTTTAATCCCGTGTTGTAGACATATATAGGGGTGTTTTTGGCACTTAGAAGTGAGGTATGCGGCGCACAACCGATGGCAGAACTTAAGGTGTGTGTTGTACATTTTATGGAAGACATTTAAGTATGCCTCGCACTCGTAATCTCATACATTTGATTGGGAGGCCCATTACCCATCGCATACCCTTACTGCCTCTCACGAAAATGGGCATAAATCTTCGCTCGGGTATCGAATTTTTTTGAAATTGGTATAGTTGGAAAGATAATTAAATTATAAACAATTTTATAGGTCTTGGGATGAAAAATTCTATGTATATTAAGAGATATACACGTTTAGAGTTGACCCTTGTAGAATCAAATGTCAAACTTTGGATGAATCAATTGTTCTTAGCTCAACTTTGTTCTAAGTCATTGCTATGAACATTTTTCACCTCTAAACTACTCTATAGACTAGGATAATGATCATGCAACTTGAATTTATATGAGAATCACTTGGATTAGATCTTAGATGCATAAGATCGACTATTAGAATTCTGGCACGAAAACATGGGGTACTACAGCTTAAGCCTCATAAGAAGAATTATCTGACTCAAGATCTCGATTTAGCAACTATTCTTTTTTCCTTAGATATTTGGAGAAATTACTTGTATGGGTGCATGTTGATGTGTTCACAGAGCAAAAAAGCCTTCAGCATGTGTTCTCTTAAAATAATTTAAATTTACATCAGAGAAAGTGGTTAGAGTTATTAGAAGATTATGATATGGTGTTATGTATCACCCAAGAAATGACAATATAGTGGTTGATTCTCTGAGTAGACTATCTATGGGTAGGGCTTCTCATGTTGAGGTTGGTAAGAATAAATTAGTTCAGGAAGTTCATCGCTTCCCCGATTAGGTGTCCACTTAGTCGATTTAGCAGAAGGTTATGTATTGGTGTAGAATAATTCTAAATCCTCTTTTGTTTCTGAGATGAATAAAAAATAGGATAGAAATCCAAGTGTAGTTAAGCTAAAATAGTTAGCAATGGTCGAAAAGTAGAGGTTTTCTCTAAATGGGAGATGGTATATTGTATTGCCAAGGTCGGTTATATGTGCCAGGTGTAGATGACTTGAGGCAGTGAATTCTTACAGAAGCATAGGGTGTGCATTACTCTATTCATCTTGGGGCCACTAAGATTTATTGTGATTTATAAGAGATCTACTGGTGGAGTGAGATAAAAAAAGACAATGCAGAGGTTATAGTTAAGTACTCTACATGTCAGTAAGTTAAGATTGAACACCAGAAGCCTGGTGGGTCTATTTAGGAGTTTAGTATTCCCACTTGAAAGTGGGAGAAAGTGAACATGGATTTTGTGACAAGTTTGCCTTGTACCCATTATCAGCATGATTATATTTAGGTTATTATAGATAGGATGACTAAATCAGCTCTTTTCTTGCTTGTCCATACCTCATATTCAGTCGATGACTATGCGAAACTCTATTTTAGAGAGTTGGTCAGGTTACACAGAGTTCCAATATCCATTATATCAAATAGAGGTACCTAATTTACCTCTTACTTTTGGAAAGCATTCCATAAGTGTGTTGGTACCCAAGTTCATCTTAGTACAACCTTCCACCCTTAGAAAGATGGTCAAGTATAAAGGACCATTCAGACTCTAGTAGATATTCTAAGAGCATGGGTTGTTGATTTTATGGGTAGTTGGGATGACCACTTTCCTTTGATCGAGTTTGCATACAATAACACTATCATTCTAATATTTAGATGGCTTTATTTAAAGCTCTCTATGGTAGGAGATGCAGATCTACAATTAGTTGGTTCAAGGTACGTAAGGCCATATTAGTAGGGCCTGATCTAGTGTTCGATGCCTTAAAGAAGGTTCAGTTAATCAAAGAAAGACTTAGGGCTGCCTAGAGCTGATAGAAATCGTATGTAGATATGAGGAGAAAGGATTTTATGTTTGAGATCGGTGATTTTGTGCCCTTAAAATATCTCCTATGAAAAAAGTAAGAGGTTCGGAAAGAAGGGAAAGCTAAGTCCTCGATAATTCAGTCCTTACAAAATTCTCAATCATTTCGGAAAAGGAGCTTATGAGCTTGAGTTGCCTTCAGATCTAGCTTCAGTGTACCTAGCATTCCACGTCTCCTTGCTAAATACATTGGTGACCCAGCATCTATATTTCCCTTAGAGGACATAAATATTCAGAATGATCTCTCTTTTGAAGAAGTTCTATTCCGGATCCTCGATCATCAGATTCACAGACTGAGGAACAAAGAAGTCCCTTTAGTCAATGTTCTTTGGTGAAGTCAGTCTATATAGGGAGCTACTTAGGATGCAAAAGCAGATATGCGGATTAAGTATCCTCACCTGTTTTCATTAACCTAAGATCCAGCTTAAGGTAATAGTTTTCCTTAACTTTACTTAGTTTCATGTTCAACTATAATTATAACTTGGTATCCATTACCATTGCATATTCAGTCATGCATTCATGAATCAGTTCAGTCATGTACTCATGCATCAGATATGCATATTCAGTATGAAAACCCATCTTGTCATTAGCTTCAGTCATAAATTCTATACATCAAATATGCATGTTTAGTATAAGAGCTCAGTTTGTAATTTGTTCAGTCATGTAGTCATGTATCAGATATGCATGTTAGTGTGTAAACTCAGCCTATCAGTGTTTCATCTTAATTAGACTCATTCGACGATGAATATTTCTAAGGGGGAGATATTGTAATACCCTGTATTTCATAAGATTAACTTATCTCTAAGTTCATAACTTATCCAATGTATAAATTTTGAAACACTCAATATTTCTTAGTTTAGAGACTTTTATTGCGTAGGAAATTGAATTAGCTTTCCAAAGATATCAAATTCATCTAAATCTGATAATTGGGTAAGAAGTTATGGATATTTTAAGTTTCAGTTGTTAAACACCATCATTCAGGCCAGTAGCGTATCGTGGAGAATGTCAAAATGACAATTTTTAGTTTCCAGTAAAGTACCATGATACTAGTGCATCGCGTAATAGCTTATTTTCAAAATTGTCTATTTTGAGTGTACCAACACGATTCCACCACGTCACGGAGAACTTCTAGGTTCCAACGAAAGTAGCAACACGATACCACCGCAGTACGCCACTATGCATTTTGCCAGTTGGTTATTTTAAGAGACACGGCGTGAAAGCACCACATCACGCTAGGTGCCTATTTCAAAAATTTTGATGGATATTAAAAGTTTGTCCAAGGTTAAAAGATTCTTTTCCCATGATTTTCGCATGCCCAGATATGGGATTTCATCCCTAAAAATGTTTTAAGTCATTACTTAATTTATCCCCAAATTAAAAGCATTCTCTCTCAAAAATATAAACCCTAGATTCAAGAAACCATGAGCAATCTCAAAGGATTCACCAAGAACTTTTAAAACTCACGAATTAAGGTATGTTAGGTGTTCAACTATGGTTTCCTTTCAACCATAGATTCCATGAATCCATTTTTAAAACTATAAGATTGTTGATTTATGAATTATATGTTTGAAATTAAATTGAATTCATGTTCATATTATTGTTGGTTTTTAATCCATGATTTAAATTACAAGTTCCAAGAATTGATCCTAGTATCTGTTGATTTACTTGATATTCGTGATAAAACCTTCAATTTGCAAATTGATTATTGAAACCATGTAAACCCTAAGTGTTTACGATTTAATGATTCAGTTATGCCTCCCCATGTGTTTGATATAATGCCTATGTGAATGAAATATAGTCATTATAACATGATAGAATGTATTTCCCATTTAAGTACAAGTTAATGCATTACAAGTGTTTGATAAAATGTCTTTATGAATGAATTATGGATGAGTGTACATTGTTATGCATTTCAAGATTATGATATGCCTTTTTTTATTCTATCAAGTCCTGGGGGTATTTATTACCCGACAATTTAGCTGTTTACCTAGAGCCTTTATTAGTTATAGAATTTTAATCATGTCACGATCTGTAGTACTCTCAGTAAGTAACAAAACTCAGCAGAACTCAGTCAGTTGTAGAACTCAGGAAAACTCAGTAAACTTAGTATTTAGTCCAGTCTAGTTAAATATAATCAGTTCAGTATACTCAGTTCAGTGTCTTTCAGTTTGAAGTATAATTCAGCCCCGAGTGAACCCAAGGATGGAGGCTTACCTGCCAGTTGAAGGTGTGATCCTTAGATGTAATCCTTGTATTCTAGAACTATGTAGCCAGTGTAGGTTGAGACATCAAACCTACCAGTTGAGGGTTGATGAGGTGTTTTAACCTGTCAGATGAGGGTTCCACCATTCTCATTAGAGTGCCTTCTAGACGAGGGTAACTATTTAATTTATTTGCCTATGGCACGATACTGACACCCTTCAAACTGGGGTCATAGGTTGGACCCCAACTTAGTTATCTTGTTTGGGGCATATCTGTTAGATTATTACCTCCCACAGTCTCAGTCTCAGTCTTCATAATAGAACTCAGTTCAGTTCTAATGAATCAGTACTATTAAATACACTCAATTAGTATGAGTAACAAAATTATCAGTAACTATAGATATCAGTTACTCAGTATCAGAACTCAGGACTTAGCTTTCGATAAGCTTAGTCATAATATTTATTTATATGTACATTAGTGCATACTCAGTTTTTACAGCAGGATTAGTTATCTATGTACTCTCATGTTCAGTTACTTTATATCATACAGTTAGTTATCGTTCATGCATATAAACCCTTCCATTCAGCCTTAACTCATCTAGCATACTAGTATATTCTATGTAATAATGCATACTCTTTCTTTGTCCTATGATGTCTCATATTATAGGTTAGGATTCTCAGGTTCCCAATAGTGAATAGATAGACCCAGATTCAGATAGCAGCAGCAGATTAGCAGTGAGTCCTCATCATTCAAGGATATTCTTTTATTTTATTATTTCAGTAGACTCAGTATTTCTGTAGATGGTGTTAGTTGGGGGATTTTCCAATCAACTCCACTCTCAGACAGTTTCAGTAAGAGGATTTCCAGACTAGTTTTTAGACAGTGTTCAATTTTACAGATAGTAATTTCAGATGATATAATTTAATAATATTTTAGATGTTTTGAACCTTATGGCATTTCATCCTATTATTTCGTATTTATTATAGTATCATGTTTTAGTGCTTGCAACATATATCAGTTAAGGGTTAGCTTATGGTCATTCGTGGTCATAAGCACCGTGTAGAATTCGAGGTATAGACTCAGGGTGTTATATGTACCCAGAATAATAGGGTAAAATATAGTTGGAAAACTGGCAACTGTGAAATCAAAAATAAGGTAGAAATAGAGGAGTTCAATCTCAATTACCGTGATCGCGGCCATGTTGATGCAATCGCGGCTCCAGATTCCTATTTCCTATTCTCTTCAAAATCCCTTCTCATCCCTTTTATTTCTTAGATTTGCTTTAGTAAGGATATTTCTAACCTTATAGTTGGGGGTGTGATAATGTTTTTTAGGTTTTGCTATTTGAGTTTTGCTACCTATGGATGAACTTTGTCCTATGATAGATCGAGTGATAACATTTTTAAAAATAAAGCATTGAGCTTGGATTGTGAAATATAGGTGCAAGAGAATTCAAATTATCAGTAGAATAAACATCAAGAATGCAAGGGAAGTCTAAGTACCTGTGGCATTGGATTTTGTGAAACTAGGGTTAAGTTGGGAACCATTGGAAAAGTTTGAGTAACCATATGATTTTTTTTCCCATTTGGAGCCTAAATGCGAGACTAAGGTTTTGGTTGTTTCCATAACTTAGAAAATTGTGTGTAGTGCTAATGTAAATTGAACAACCCCCTCCGTCTCAATTGTTTTTTTTTTTCGAAACAAAACCAAGGGCATGGACATGAGCAATTTTATATGAAAACTTTTTCTCTTTCCGTGGCTTTATAAAATTTGACTTATATGTAGTAATAAATACTCTAAATTTTGTCTCTCATGGGAGGGGCATTTGAGTCCCTTTGGCAAATTTTGCATGCCATGTGTGGTGAGATTTTATTATTTATCTTTTGTACACTATCTAGAACTTACCCTGTTGGAATTTTAAAGCTAATTTTTATTGTATTTAGTTTGGGAAATGATCTTAGGCCGTCTTTGTTATTTTGAAACCCACTCTAGCCTAAAAAGCCTACCCATAAATAATTATAATCCCTAGTACCCACTTTGAGCCTTTTGACCTTTCTTTGTCAAACGCATCACAACCCGTGATCCATTCTTTTTATCCCTCTTTTGAACCAAATCCTCCTTCAACTTCAAAATGTAACTTGAGGCTAAAATCCTAAGTTGGGGGTGGTAACTTGGAGCCACAAAGTTGTAGCTATGTGCGTAATGTACCCAAATATTGAAAAGAAACAAATAGTAGAGGAAAGAGTCCTACAAAGAAAAGAATTGCGCTAAAGTTACAAGAAAAATAAATGAAAGAACTAGGTAAACTATTGAAACAAAAATTATGCATGATAAAAGAGAGAAAACAAAGAAGAGTGGCCCATAGGGAAAAAGAAAGATTGAAGAGTGTGATGAAGCTGTTCAAGGAGGGGTGTAGCCATGTATTCCCAAATGATACCCCACCATAACCTGAACCTACGTTATGAGCTTAGAAATTCCATCTAGATCTCCAACCACTTACTTTCTTTATAGTGGCGATTGAAAATAGGGGCAAGCCTGTGGTATGGCATTTTTTGCATAGAGATTTCTTTTATGAGGGAGAGAGTTTTTGTTCTTAAAATTCCTTATTGCATTCTTGTAGCTTGGTGTGTAGAATTTTCATTCTTGTGAGGATCAACATGTGAAACAAGTTGGGGTGAGTGATTTTGTCACCTTCCAAGAATAAGGCAAATGGAGTGTAGCTATGTTATGGTCAAAAGGAAGCCACTTCTAGAGTATTGCTTGTTGTTGCTTGGTTGCTCTTTAAAGTCATATGTATACTTGAATGTAGCATCTTAATATGAGGGGTGAAGTGGAAATTAGCTTAGCCGGTATGCAATGGGATACTTGTGATAGTAGTTAAAGTTGAAGGCATTGTGAGTTGTAAGGCATAAAGTTTGGGAATAGATGATTATTGTCTCATGGTAAGAAATAGTGTGCTCGAGGACAAGCAAATGCCTATAAGTTGGGGGTGTTGATGAGTGGTAATCTTACCGCGTATTTGCACTACATAGTTGTGCACATTACCTTGTTTTAAATGAATAAATGAGTTATTATTGTGATTAAATACACTAATTTCCACTTTTTCTAGGCATGGAGTTAAGGGGATAGAAACATGTGGATTGGAGCTTAAAATAATAAAAAAGGGAGCAAGAAATGTAGTTGAAGACCTGAAACAGAAGGGCCTCGGTTACCATGATTGCGGTCTGAATATTACGATCATGGCCAGCTAAGCAGGGAGCATATCCATCTTCGAGTAACGTGATCATGATAAAAAACCTCTATCACTGTCTATTAAGTCTATCGACAGACCACGATGCTTGGTTATAGTCGCTACCACGGTTACACAATTAGAATTGAAGCTTTACGATCATGGAACAGTGGGATAAATGAGTAGCGGGCTTTGTAGTCAATTTAGACTGCTGAATCAAAGGACTTATATGGAGGATACAAAATATTATGTATGTGGGTTGAAGAGAGAGGAAAAAGACCCTAGACGTTGAGAGTGAATAAATGATTGTTCATAGTTGTTAAAATTATTTTAGGCCAAGTAAAAGCTAAAAACATTGGAGAGGGAGTGAAAGATTCTTTTTACCCTCTTTCATCATGAACACCAGAGATGAAGTATGTGGTAAAAATAATTTCTCCTATTTGATGAGTAGCTAACTTCTTTAGTCTTAGAATTATGTTGAACTAAAGTGTAATTATGTGTGGGAGTTATTGTGTTTGCATGATTCGTAGTTGTTGAGTATGGGTTCCACCATTGATTGAATTTATTATTTTGAATTTGTGTGTGAATGTCCCAAATCTGCAAATGGGTTTGATAGGTGAGAACACTAAACTCTTAAAACCCTTCATTATCTTTGAAAGGGGGATAAAGGTGAATATAAAGTAACCCATAACATCCTTGAAAGAGGGTTATAGGGGGACAGGGAAATGGTGGACAATTACGTCTATTGTTTACTACCTTTTGCAATCTTAGAAATAAGTGTAATTGGAGTGTAAATCATGGAAAGAGCATTATCCTAGAAATATGGATGCATGATTGAGGTTTTGGGTGATTATGACTTGTACACTTGTTAGGTGTTCGAAATAGCCAATGGGTAAAATCGTTTCGGCTTGATTAAAAGATTGGACATAATGACTATAGAATTATCCTATCCTTTACTTAACAACTAAGTTTCATGTTAAATCCTCAACAACCCGCATGCATCACCTTTAGCTAGACATTATCCCAATATCTACTCAAATCTTGATTTCAAGTCAATAGTATTGCTTTGGGGTGTTGTAGTCAAAGGTTATTTCAAAACAACCTCAACTTATACCCCCTCATTTCATTTTATATGTTGTGATTATAGAAACTCCGAGTTCTCTTCTAGTGATTAGAGCACCCATAAGACTCAAAATTTATAATTTTCTCCTTGTGGATTTGACCCCAACTCTAGTTGGGTTATTTTACAAAGACCACCTTTTCCATCTAACATGGGAGTGATTTGAGAATTATAACCATTAACATTGAACCACATAATCAAACCAATATTATAACATGAAAAACCATGAATAAAACTTGGGGAATCATTAGTATCCAAAATGTAATACTTGTACTTTTCCTAGCTTGGAAAGTTTCCCAAGAATGTTAGAAGCTTTCTTTGAAAGATGAATCCACTTTTGTACACGTGCTATTTTAAATATTTTCACTTTTTTTCATGTGGTAAATTCAAAAAGCTTTCTCTCGATACCAAATTAGGCTAAATCTGACAACAGGGTGAAGAGTTAGAGTCTTCTTAGTGAGACAATGTATCACCTGAGCCTTCAGCGCATCGCGAAGATAGCTCAAATGGAAATTGTCAATTTCTAGTGTTGCTCCACGATAGTGGCGGGTCGCTCCAAACTTCCAGGTCACAGACAAGGTGGCAATGTGGTAGCTCCGCATCGCCACCATGCAACATTCCATTTGTTACTTTCCAGTGACTTGGCGCGATAGTGGCGCGTTGCGGCAAGGATGAAAATTGGGAAATTTTCTCAGAAATTATATATGTGTCCTAAGGTTAAAAAGGGTGAATTTCCCACCCTATATAAGCCGTATAACACGATATTTTTCCATAATTCAGCAACTTTTACTCAATAAGTCTATGGATTTCTTTATAAATTTCATGTTGGGTTTGTTTTGTTTATGTTGAGAATGATCAATTGAATTCAAATCCATGTTGGGTGATCAATTTTATGTGAAATTGATTTGTATAGATGTATATTCATGTGAACCTATGAATAAACACTAGATGATGAAATTAGAGATGAATGATGATGATTAATTGTTGTATATTGTTGTCTACATCTGCTATGCCTACCATGCATTTGATTAAATGCCTAGATGAAGGAACAATTCCCAACTAGTATGATATCATGAAATCCCCATGTATGTACAAGCTTATGTATATCATATGTTTAGTGAAGTGATTTAATATTTGAATTATGAACGCTACCATGTACTCAGGAATAAGGATAAAATAATGCTATTATTCAAAACCAAAGTAATTAATCATATGCAACCATATATATATATATATATATCATGCCAGGAAAGGGAATCAAGTTTAGCATGTATTTAAAACTTTAACCTGGGCTTTCTAGATTTACCATCCTAAAATAACTCATGGGCTATACGGGTCTAGTGTTATCAGCTGAATGGGCCCCAATGCATGTGGTCACACAAACTGGAGGTATCATAGGGTTCAGGGATTCCTGTGTACCCTTCACCCTTAGGGATACATGTATACAACTATAACTTAGGGAATTCCCATGTACCCCACAAGTATATTGTCACCATGACCAACCTTCATGTCAAAAAACATAATATTCTAGTGTTGGTCCATTAGAATTACTCCTTCATGGTTAGCTATCATAATTTGCCATTATTTCACTTTTAAAACCTTTTGCACATAACCAAACCACCAATCCTAGTCTTAATTACCAAGGCTTTATGAAGTAGTATCATCATACCAACTATATCTTCCAAGCAATGTCATTAGCCAACATCTAGGGGATTCCTAATTACCTACAAGTATTCTAATTAAACCAAGCCATGGCCACCAGGGCCTTTTTTGAATCATTTAATTCAATCAAACCATTTAGGTTCTATTACCATAGTATGCAATGCAAGGTTTACAATAAAAGTCAAACTAAGTGACAAAAATATTGTCATTGTCATTTTAACAAACATGTTGAGGGTATATTGTGCCTAAAACTAAAACTAAGAACCAATTAACAATTCCCATGCAACAATATGTCTAAAATAACATTATTAAATGAAAAAACATAAATAAAACGTGGAAAGAAATCATTCAACTATTAGTAACAAAAAACCCCAACATATATTTCAAAACCAACATAAACCCACAATAATTCTATGAAACCATTAAGAAAAACATGTTTTTATTTTGAACTAAAATTGAGAAAGGAGTAACATGCCTTAGACAATAAGGAAAACAGAGAGAATCCAACCTAGAGAGCCTTAATTGACAACTTTGAAGAAACCCTAGCCTATTTTTTAACAATGTGTTTTGATAGAGATTTTAGAGTATTTAATTGAGGAATTGTAGGTTAATAAGGTCCCAAGAATGTTTTATGTTGTGGGGTAAAAAAGTTAAGAGGAAAAATGTCCAAAATACCCAAAACTTAAATTGTAAAAATTCTACATGTGGGTATGGTTTGGACCCTTCACTCATTTCCATATCATATGAGTTGTACCTTTCATTCGTACCTTGATCAGAATGTTGGAAATCATATTCTGTCCAACATTCGACTTCTTAGCCAAAATTTTACCCTACCTTACAACTATTACCCTGCAAGTTGTACCCTAAGCTACATGTCAAGGCTAGGCAATTAACAATATACGGTTTGGAACTATACTTCTTGTAATATGTACATAAGATTCTTATACAGTCTTCTTATACAAAGAATAGAAATTGGCCAATATCACACTAACCAATATATGAATTTGTCCCTTGACCCATACCTCACACCATACGAGTGGTACGGTGAGTTATATGATTAATAGAATACTTATACTCATGACATTCTTCAAGGACCAGAACCCAGGGTATTTCAAATATGCTTTGCAAGAGACGTGTTATGAACTATCTGTGGGAGTGCAAGAAAAAAAGTGATATGTTTTTTGGATATGGAATCTAGGCCACATGATTAGGGATTGCCCAGTGGCTTTCTAGAAGTAAAAGGATTTTCGTCAACAAGGTCAATCTAACTTTTCATTTTCAATAATAGGTCACCAACTCAATAGGGTGGCACATCTAATGCCACAATTGGGAACTGTATGAACTAACTTTATTCTATCTAAAATTATCTAGATCAGGAAAATTCTCTTAATGTTATTACATATATATTACAAGTGGTCCATATTTATGTTTATGGATTGTAAGACCCTTGATCTTCACTATCTTTTCTCAATCCATATATAGAAGTAAACTTTAATGCCAGTCCTGAAATCCTAGCAGACCCTTCTCAGTGTCTACCTAGTGGGAAGTTCTATTATAGCCAGATGGGTATACAAAAATTGCCCTATCACAAAGTCTCAAAATATCACTTTATTTGATCTTGCAGATTTAGAGATGACAAATTTTGATGAAATTCTCATAGATTAGCTCCATTTATGTTATACCTTAGTTAAGGGGGTGTTGCGGGCTTCATTTTTTTGAAAAAGAGCCCGCATTGCAGGAAATTCATGGGTAGACACTATTTTGGGTTCCTTATGAATCTTTTGGTGTGTCGCACATACCTATAGGTCTTTCAGGGCTCCCTCACTCACCGAGGAAATTTTAGGTGTCCAAATTTGCGTCAAATTTTGTCTTGTTCTTCCGTGATCCATTCCAAGCCTTTTTAAGTGGTTTCCACTTTATTTAAAGCTTTTATATCCTCATATATCATCATAATCTATTCACCAAGAATCCTATATCATAAAATACAACAATTTAGAGCTCAAAAAAACAAAACATCAAAGATAGTGAACTACAAACACGAGCTAAGCATAGGCTTTATTCGCTTTGATTTTAAGCTTATTATATTGACTTTTGCCTTAATCCAATTGACCCTTAAACGTTATAACTAAGTTGTTTCATATATAAATACAAAATAAACACCTAAGAAATATATTAAACACGTTAGAACCCAACGTGACCAACTAGACAAGCATCTAGCTCAAGCTAATAAAACTAGTTTCCACGATTGAACTCTAAATGACACACTGAAGTACAAAATTTTTTGGAATTCACTTTGAATATTATAAACACATGCTTTAACATTTATATGCACATTTTTCTGATTATCAACCAACATAGAACACGATTCGTCCTCAAAACAAGGCTAAAAGTCTATAATAGTGAATCTAGAATGCATAAATACACCCAACCTCGCCACCCCACACTTAATGTCTTGTTCGTCCTCCAACAACTCTTTACTTTAAATATCATAGGATAAGGAAATTCCATACTTCTACTGCATGCAAGACACTCAAGCAAGTACTACAACGACTACACAAAATTCAAGTTACTACACTAAGAATGCTATATTCACAATTAAAAGCCTACGAATCCTACTTCAAAACATCCTAGAATCAATAATTTACTCACCTAGTTGGAAAAATCATGCTTATCATTCAATATAGGACATCATACAGATTAATCAAGTTCATCAAACTTGTGCCTCTCACAGCAAGAGAGTTACCTCTAATCATTCACAATTAAGCAATTTATAACATGATGGGTATAAAAAACAAATTACGCTCACTCTCACAAGGAATTAAAAAATGACGCATGATGAACCATAGGCTTCCCCTTAGTATAGTGCTCCACTAATGTCAGACTGTTAAGTATAGGATACAATAGGTCTTTTCTATGCTGTAATATGGGCTAAGGGGTGGCTAGGAAATATTTGGGAATAGTGACAAACCTCTTTAAGAACTTTAATACACTATATTATACATTTAAAACCAATATACATTATATATTTATAGCCTTTTGGGAATAGTGAATCCTAACTTACTCAATTTTATGTTAAAGCGCTTAGGACCTTTTTGGATATAATTCATGTCTATAAAAGAAGGGATTCGGAGGCATATGAGGCTAGCAAAAAAAATCTAAAGGCTCAAAGAGGATGACTGGTATTATGTACAAAGGTAGGTAAAAAAGAAGGTATTAAAGAAGGCTATTAAAGAAACGCCTATATCACCTCCTAAACACAAACTCTTTATTTTTCTTTTCACACACACCGAGCAAGTTCTAGACATAACATGCAACAAGGAATATAATAAAAACCTCACATACACATGGGATATGCTCGAATCAACTGTACCATCATAGACTTTCTACCAAACAATAGCATGAATTCAAATTTAAGCCAACAAATACAAGTCTCATAACATTAGCCTACAAGTCTCAAAAGTTGTAATTCACTCATTCAATATAGTTTTACAATTAAAATACTTGCACCATGTAAACAAAACTAGTACCAACCAAAAATTTTAAATTGATCCAAAAATTAGGAATTTCCCCACCCCACACTTAAAAATCTACTTTGTCCCCAAAGTAAACTTAAAAGTAAGAGAAAGAAATACTCCCTGGGGTCTCTAGCCCTATCTAGTAGCATCTTTACATATTAAGAAGGCCTAGAGACCCCACACTTAGTCTTTGTCGTGCTCCTTAGCTTAGGTTTATGGTATTCGAACATCTCATCAACCTGTCATCCAACTAAAAGCAAAAATTAAGTGAAATAAAAATAAACTAAAAACTAAAAAGAAAACATACCTTGACTTGGGTTGCCCTCATTAGGCACTTGATTTCATGTTGAGGCACGACCCAATCAAATTTTTTCTCCCCCTTGAGGATATAAAATTCACCCCCAAATTTGCATCTATCTTTTTGCCTCACTCATAGGGTGGTGGTACAAAGACTAATAAACCGAGTAATGGATGGTTCATGGTAAACCACTTAGCTCTAAAGTGAGGTGTGTTTTTATTTTGCATATGTTGTGCAAAATCAAGAATAGGATTCTTGTTCCTCATTTTTACACTCTTCCACTATTTCAGATGATTCCACAAACAAGACATAATTTAAACATAATGTAGAAAAGTTATTTGAGTAAGGCACAATCAATCCCACTTATAAATTTACACTATCAATTACACACTCACTCTTATTCATATTTTCAATTTCAGTCTCAAGATAAAAAAGACAACTAGGTGGCTGCAATTCTTGTGTTTTTCTCTACCTCTATGGAGATGGTGGTTATGGTATTTCTTAAAGCTATTCAACAACTTCATGTTTCAAGTACTCAGACTATCTCAAATTATCTCCAACTTTGTATGTAACAGGATGGGAAGTCAACTCTGTATCTACCTCCTTAGTTGTTTATTGAGCATTGCCCATAAACCTGACTGAATCGGGATTAAAAGTACATATATCTACAGAGTGATACATGTTACCAAAAGCCAAACACCAACTCGTGGTCTACAGCACAGGTCACAAACAAGCAGGTCACTTCCAAATGCTTATATCATAATCTCAATAAAAAGCCTCATGGTGGGGTCCTCCACAAAAATGACAAGAATAATCTTCTCTCAAAAATCATCAATCCAAGTTTGACACTAAAGAAGGGTTCGTAAAAAATAGAAATAAAGGAAAATAAAAAAAACTAAAAAAAATAAAAACAATTTACAACTCAATATTGAAAAACTAAAAATAAGATAGTTGCCAATTCAAGTTTCCAGCAATGACTCAAAAAACTTGACAGTGCCCAAGCATACACACAAGTGTACGTGGTATACCAAGTAATACAGTAGCCTTTAAAAAAGCCAAATATCACTCCCGCGGGGACTTTTGTTAAACAACTATCCAATTCTAGTTTAACGATTAAGAAAAAGGAAACAAGAAGGTTTTAGAATTGTAAACTAAAAACAAACTAAAATGATGCGGAAAAGTAATGACTTAGGACAATCAATGGGTAGAAGCCTAGGGTTAAGGCTTACGAACAATCATACTACATTATTGAACTTCATTCGTTAGATTGTGTATCTTTGTTGTTCATTCATAGGATTAACCGCATGATCATGGTCTCCCAACCTCTAACAGTTTACCTAACTTGGACATTACAACTACATCATTGAGAGGGGATGCTATAATTCAATTAAGTGTATTAAGCTATCATCCTACATGTGAATTAAGTAAGGCTTATAAGTACATCTCTATCCTAGATGCTAATTCAAATTCCTTATTTTATAAAAGAATAAGAACCATACTTTGTTCATCCTCATGTTCTATCTCTCTATTCCCTCTTTCAAGTTCACAAGGTCAACAATTGATATATTTTTTGAGTGATCAATCCATTAAATAGTTAAATCAAAGATGAACACATAACCAAAAATGATAAGAAAAATTAAACAAACTTAATTCAAAAAAAAATTATTCATGATCTTTGCCTTAACACCGGAAATGGAGTTTAGACTTTAATGGAAATATTTGTTATCTAATTTCTTTGGTTAATGATACAAACTATGCAAGAAACTAAAGTTAAGATAATAAAACCGTAAAGAATGTGTAAAGTAGCCTCCAATTTTCAAATAACATCAAAAAGTATGTGAAAATGTGACACAACATGTATATATATAGTTATCCAAGCCTTAGCCATGTAGGAGTTGGATTTGATGTTAAAATTGAGCCCAGGAGTAGAGAGGGAACTGCAGGCACCATTGGGCAGCTCTAGAGTATACACTGCAGGCTCCATTATGCTGGAATAGAGCTCACATCACGGGAAAATTGTGGGTACACACTATTTTAGGTGCCTTATAAATATCTTGGTGTATCACATTCACCTATCGGAATTTTCACTCTCCTTCAGTTGCCTATGATACCTGAGGTGTCCAAATTTTTGTGAAGTTGTGCATTGTGCTTTTGTTATCCATTCCAAGCCTTTCTAAATTGTTTAAACTTAGTTTTGATTCTTCTAAATCCTTCATCTATCATCATAATCCATTATCCAGTCATCCTATTAGATTAAACATAAGAATTTACAGCTCAAAATAACACAACATCAAGATGGTGAACTAGAAACACAAGCTATGCGTAGCCTTCATTCAGTTTAATCTTAAGCTTATTGTTTTGACTCTTGTCTTGATTCGATTGACCCTTTCAAATTAAAAAAAGTATTTTAATATATAAATACCATGTTATAACCACATCCTTGTTAATTTTGTTGTTCTTGATTATTATGAAGGTAACATAGTACAAATCATATTGGGAAAATCATTCATTGTGATGGAAGGAGAACTAATTAATGTTAGAGAAGGCACTCTGACTATGATATTAGCTGATAAAGAGGTAGTTTTCAATGTTTTCAAACCAGTCAATCCACCTTAATATTAGAAGGATTTGTGTATGATAACGATGATGAAATTGGATGAGTGTGGGGTTGTGTAGTGCAAACCAATAATGACCTCTCGGTTCTATCTCGAAGTAGTGAGCTGATAGAAGATTCTGGAAAAGGTAGTGTTGAAAAAGATGTGTAGCTTGAGAGTAAGCACTCAAGAAGTCATAAATGAGTGAGAAGATGGCCTCCAAATAGGAGGAAAATATTAAAGAAATACGATTGAAAGTAGTAATGTGGGTTGTTCCATAACACTAAATAAGGCACTACTTGAGAGGAAACCCAAGTTAAGGTAGGTATTTGATTCTCATATTTTATTTTATATATCACATTTGTTTTTGTTTTTGTTTTTGTTTGTGTTTGTGTTTGGAGTCACAAGTTGAATGAAAGGTTGACTACCGGAAACCCAAGCTAAGGATCATGAAAAAGATTAGGTGTGGGGTACAACAAAACTCATTGATGATAAATATGCTATTAGATAGGCCTAGAGCCCTTGGAGAGTATTTTTCCTTTCTTTTGAATTAAACTTTGGGGACAAATTTTGTTGTTAACTGTGGGGTGGGGAATCATCTCATAGTTTAGGATGAAGTGATTCCATAGAAATTTTATTTTTATTTTTTTCTAGTTTCCAACTAAATTTGAAGAATTTCCAAAAAGATATTCTCTTAGTTTGTTTAGTTTTTGGTAGTGTAAGTCTAGCAGTGGCACAATCACCCAACAACCTTATTTTTCTTTTCAATTCTTTTTTTTTGGGGTACCCTTTGAACCTAGTATCCCTTTTTTCTTTTAGAGTAAATTTTTATTTTTGGTATTGGGATGAAGTGAGATGTTCTTTCAATTTTCTAACTATGATTAAATGATGAGGGAGAGTTTTTAATGTAAAGTATGTTGAATGTATTTAATGATTAATTTTTAGATACCTACGCTGATTTTTAAGACTTTGGTGTAATTGTAGCTCAATTTTTAATTTTTAAAATTGATTGTTGTAAAGTCTATAGTGATCTTACTTGACTTGCACATTTTCCATGCATGATGTTAGGTTTCTTGTGTATTTCTTATTTCATAGTGATATCTAGAACTTGCCTTGTGTATGTGTAAAGCGAAATAAAGAATGTTAGGTAAGGAGATGATAAAGGCAATTTTTTATTTCCACATCCAGACCCATTTTTATCTACCCTTGATGTATGATCTTAATTAGACCCATTGAGCCTTTAGCCTATTCTTTTGTAGCCTCATATGTATCATAACCCCTTCTTTTAGGAAGAGTAATTTGATCCAAAGATCCTAAGTTATTTAGTTAAAAAATTAATATGATTAAGGAGTGTAGAATTAATAAAGAAAAAGATTAAAGTGAAGCCCCAAAATAATAGTTATTGGTGTGAAAAAAGGTTTATAAGTGGTGGTTGGGGGTAATGTAATGAAAATAGAAAAAGGGACCAAAATCTAATTTTGTTGTGATAGAAAATACTCCATCCTTAATATGTGTGAACTAGCTTAAAGAAATGGGGATAAGAAAAAGAGAAATGGGAGTATAGGAGTGGTAGAAATTGGTTGTTCAAAGAGGATTTAAATGTAGAGTGAAAGATAGTCCATATTACTTGCCAGAATTTTTCCTACCCATCCCATAGCCTACATTACAACACATAAGGTCCTATTTGATATTAATTATTGATGTGTTGATATTAGTGGAATACTACACTAAGCTCAAGCCTATGGTTCATCTTATGTGGTATGTCAATTCTTTTTGAGAGTGAGAAAAAGTCAATTCTTATACCCATTCTTATGATGAATTGCATATTTATGAGTGAATATGGTTATCTCTCTTTTAGTAAGGGTGAATGTTTGATGATAGTTAGGTGACTTATATAAAGTCACTACTTGAGACTATCCCCTGTCTTAACATAGTGCACAGAACCACAAGTGATCCCAAGCTAACCCATGTACTGGCATGATACATGACAAACTAATTTGGAATGTATGTAATAGATAAATTGGCAGTACAAAAACATAATTATAAGAAAATCCGAATAAGTATAATACTACTACAATTTACCTCATGATAAAACTGAAAAAAGAATTTTAATTACTTAAATGACTCTGAATGGCTATCTATGAAGCCACTACTATACTCATTATATATAGATGGGACATGCCTCAAACTACTACTAATCAATACATATGGATAATCAAAATACAACACAAGAACCGTACTGGACTAGAGTCCCCAAAAGAAAAGGACTTATTACCTACTGGCTGAAAGCTTAGAACTATCTGACCCGGGTGTATGGAATATATCTGGTACCTACATTATGAAGGAATGTAGTGACAAATGCATATATGTGGTTAGTATATTTGAATGTACTGAGTATATGGAGACATGCACTAAATCATTGAAATATTTAAAACATGCTTTACAATTGAGGATATAAGCTATTTACTGAAATATGCATTTAAAACATGGTTATGAATGAAAATGGTAAGTCATAGTGAAAGTTATAAGTCCATAAGTTGAAAAAAATTCTTTAAGCTGAGAAGAGATAGAAACATAAATATTGTATCTAAATCTCATGTAAAGCTAACCATGTCATAAAATTGAACTAAGGATCGTGTATGGATACTGAGCATAAAAACATGAACATGTAAAAATAAGAATGAAAGACAAAGAATACCATGTACTGACATTATCTAAATAACATTATTAATCTGTAAAACTTACTGTATAATTACTGATATCTGATTACTTGGCCAAGCAAACATGAACTTAGATAAACTTAATATTGACTGAAACTATAGGAGCTATCATGTAACCGACATAAACCATGGGAGATATAATGGAGTTCAATGTTTAACCCATCTTTAGGAGGGATGTTTTATCCTTGCCATCGGAATAGATCCTGAGTGGGAGTGATAACTAAACTGATACCATATTGGGCAAGGGAAAACACTCTTTAGCGAAGCCCATAAATCTACTGTGGCACATAGTATTTGGGAATGTAGGATGAATTAAACCCACACTTCTCACTCAGTGTTAAATCCTACTCCCAATTGGAAGACACTGAAATACTAACGGGTGCATGCACTGATGACTAATAACCTAAGGTAATGGTATTTTGAAAATAATAGTGCATACAGATTCTGATGTAATTATAAACTTGTAAAATGGTAGTTCTTAACATGATCATATCACATGTAATTTAACAATAAAATCATGAGTTTACTACTTATTACTTGAAAGGTTTGAAACGTAGCTAAACATATAGGTATCGGGTGTTCATAAATCGCTAGCACTGAATGATTACAATCAGTAGGAACACTTAAAATAGTGACGTAAAATCATAATTCAATGACCCAAAAAATGTATATTTCTGTAAGAACCTACAAATTCCTAAGTTTGATTACATCCTATAAAAGTTAGTAAGGGATTCAAGACAAAGAAATATTCAGCTAAGTGTTCATACTTAGAGTTATTTTAGCCTTTGTAATTCGGCGATCCTTTTTCACGACCCTTAAGACCTTTAAATATAAATTTTTAGATAAATTAATAATCAAGAATGTCAATAGGTGTTATTTGACAAGTTTAAGATTTTTCAGACTTCGTTTCAAACATATTTGAAAGCTCAAACCAGTGGAGCAAGCCGATCTCGACGTATCGCGTTGTCCATTGCATAGAAGAGTATTTTTCCCCAGCTCCCAGTGAAAATTCCATTGAACCAATTGGACTCAACGCGACGTGTTGGCTATTGCGTTGATGCAAACGACGAGACACGTCGGTTTGCGCGTCGCTAAATCAATTTTTAGTCATTAAAAAACCGCATCCTCGAGCGTAATTGGGTATTTTTTGCCACCTTATGTCAGCCCCCAAAACACGAAATTTAGCCTCTTTAGAGGGCAAATCCATTTATCTATCTCAAAATTTCTTAAGAATCAAACCCTAGGATCTCTAATTGAAGGTTCTGCCTTCAAGAACACTTCATCATTCTTCGCAAATTTGAATAATAAGGTATGTGAAGTGTTCATCCAAGGGTTTATCTCCACCCTTGGAGTTCAAGAAACTCTTTTTAAATACAAATTAATTGATTTGATGCTACATCTTGAATGTATTAATGATTATAATGTTAATGGTGATCTAATTACATGATTTGTCACAAGTTTCAAGCAAACTAGTTTAATTGTGAATTGAATTTTGTGAACTACATGTCAGTCTTTTGAATTTCAAGTTTAATGTAGAATCCATGATATTACTACTTCTTTATTGATATGTGAAATACCCATGCTGCCCAAGTGTTTGTCAAAAAGCTTATGTGATAAGAGTAGTCCTAGCATAACATGTTCTTGTGTGATTTCAATCATGCACAAGCTCATGTATAACAAATGCTTGACCAAAGATGTCTCAGTGAACGTATTATTAGCAAGATAGTACCATTATACTACTAAAGTCATGCAGTGATTTACTTTTTATGCTATTGAGTCTTGGGGTATTTATTACCCTAAAATTTAGCAATTTACCTAGAGCCAGTGTCAGTTACAAAATAATCTCAGTCATGTCACAATCAGTAGTACTCTCAGTTAGTTACAAAACTCAAGAAAAAGTTAGTAGACTCAGTATCAGTCAAGTACAGTTCAGTATCTAGTTCACAGCTTAGTAAATTATGTCAGTTAATAGAATTCAGTAGTAATCCATCAGTTAATCAAACTCAGTAAACTCAGTTAAATTTAGTTAGATAGCATAATCAGTAGCAATTCAATAAAGCCAAGTATGAACTAGAAATCAATTCAATGTCTATTCAATTGGGAGTAGGATTCAGCACCGAGGGAACCCAGGGATAAGGGCATTCCTGCCAGTAGAGGGTTTAACCCTTTGTACAAATCCCAGTATTATAAAACTATGTAGCCACCATAGGTTGAGATATCGTTCTTCCAGACTAGGGGTGATAAATCTCATATGAGTTTTCCTTCCAGCGAGAGTTGACGAAAGAGCTTCATGTTCAAGAGGGTTAACTCAGAGTTGTATTTACCCATCACACAGTACTGACACCCTACCAACTAGGGTTACAAGTTGGACCCTAATTTATTCAAAAAGGTCTATGTCAGTTAGATGATACCTAGCACAGTTAGAGTTTTAGTCTTCATAATAGAACTTATTTTTGTTCTATAGAAATTAGGACTGTTAAACATAGTCATTTAGTTCAGTACCAAACTCAAAATAATTTCATAGAATCAGGACTATTAGATACAGTCACCCAGCTAACAGTAATATAGTGTCAGTAAACTCAGATATTAGTAAATTAGTAATTCAGAACTCAGTATCCAGTGTTATCACAACCTTAGTTACAGTTTGCATATTCATGCATGTACTTTCATTTAGTTATACTCATGTTATTCAGTAAGTATTATTCATACATATGAACCTATGCATCTCAACGTATCTTACTTAGCATACCAGTACATTCAAAGTATTGACGCATACCTTTCTTTTGTGCTATGATGTCTTATATCATAGGTTCAGATGCATGGGCTCCCGATCATACTTAGCAGCATAATCCATCAATAGAAGACTAGTGGTGAGTCCTCATAGTTTGAGGACATGATTATTACTTCAGTATCTTAGTTTATCAGTTTTCAATAGTCGGGGTTAGTTGGGGTTATGTCCTATCAATCCCTTATTTAGATAGAAGAGGCTTATCAAACTGGAGTATTTCAGAGAGAAGTATCAGTATTCAGTTTTTAGTACTTCATATTTATTTATATTTTCAAACCTACTGGCAAGTTTCTGCCAAATTTTTGTAAAATACAATATTATTATTCTATTATTGTAACAGGTACCAGTCATGGGTTATCTTATGGTCCATCGGGATTATGAGTATCGTGTAGCATCTGAGGTACATACTCAGGGTGTTACAAACTTGTTATCAGAGATTAAGGTTTAATAGAATCCTAGAAAGTTTGAAAGTTAGGTCTAGTGAAGTCTTGTGAATGGATGTGTTGCGGACAACACTTATGGACATGAGGCTATTAGGTGTTTTAGGAATAGTTTCCCTTCTTTCAGTATAATCTGCTCTCTTTTTTTTGTTTATAAAACATGTCTGCTAAAAACACTAATGAAAGGAGAACAGGAAATCAGTCAGCATCTCAGCCCGTCCTACCAGATCTATTGGACGAACATGTCTCCCACGCTAAATTTAGAATAGTTTTAACCACCTTAACTCATTTTGTAATAAAGAAATGAATTCCTAACTACCGTTCTGGCTAATCCAATAGCCAATACTGCTACAACCAGGATTTGGGACTTCACTCGAATGAATCCCTTATCTTTTACCCGGTCAGAGTTAGATGAGGACCCATAGAAATTTTCCTGATCATATGTAGAAAATTACAAATATTATGGGCGTAACAGCTAGTGAGAGTGTCAAGTTCGTTGCATATCAGTTGTAGGATATGGCTTACTTATAGTTAAAATCGTGGAAAGCATAGAGGGCCACTAATACAGGGTCCATAGAATGGGAGGAGTTTGCTATTGCTTTTACTGGATAGGTTCTTCCTGCTAGAGTTAATGTAAGCAAAGTTTTTGGAATTTCTACATTTTAAGCAAGGCAACATGATGCTATAAGATTATTCTCTCAAATTTACTTAATTATCTAGATACGCTCCTCATGTAGTAGAAGATAGCAGATCTAAGATAAGTAAGTTTATGTCTAACATGTCTAATAGTGTGGTCAAAGAGTGTAAGACTTTAATGTTTATTAAGAAGATGGGTATATCTAGGCTCATGGTACATGCTAAGCAGATAAAAGAGGCTAAGAATAAGGACAAGGAGAGGGATAACTAAAGAGTAGGAACAGGTAGTTTCAAATTCACTCAGCTTATGTTAGAGGGTTGGGAATCATTCTCAGTTCTGCCAAAAATATTCAGTCCAGCTCCTTCCTCTACCAGTCTTCCCGTGCTGAAATTTAGAGACGATAATAGAGATAGGGCGTCAGGCTCTAAACCCTAAGGTAGTGTTAGTAGTGCCCGAACAAATCCTCTTTGCTATAAGTATGACTAAAACCATCAGGGTGTCTATAGAGATGGAAGTGACGTATATTTTGGATATGGCAAGCTAGTCCATAAAGCTAGACAGTGTCCTCAGATGGGTTCACAGAGTTAGCATAACTGTCCCTCAGCTCAGTCTGGTCGCCCAAATATGCAGGGTGTCACTTCCAGTGCCACAAGTGGGGAACACCCAAAAATAATCTATGTACTTCAGTCTTACCAGGATTAGGAAAGTTCTCATGATATAGTCACTGGTACGTTATAAGTTTAGCATTTTCATGTTTATGCTTTGCTAGGTATAGGAGCTTCTTTGGTTTTTTTAACTCCTTATATAGTTATTGACTTTAGAGTCAGTAAAAAAATTGTAGCAGATCCTTTCTTAGTATCTATCCCAGTGGGTAAATTTATCATAGCTCGATGGATTTATAGGAATTTTCTGGTTATAGTATCCCAAAAAGTTACTTCAATAGACTTAGTTGAATTAGAGATGATCGATTTTGATGTCATAATCAGCATGGATTGGCTTCATTCTTTCTATTCCTCAATCGGCTACAAAAATAGAATTGTCCAGTTTCAGTTTTCGAATGAGCCCATCCTAGAGTGGAGGGGTAGTACTTCAGCACATAGGGGTCAGCTGGTTTCCAACCTTGGGTCAAGGAAAATAATATCTAAGGGATGTATCTACCATTTTGTTTGAGCCCAAGACTCTAGATAATAAACCCCTACTCTTGAGTCAGTATCAGTAGCATGTGAATTCTCATACGTGTTTCCCGATCATCTTTTAAGAATTTCTCTCGAAAGGGAAATTGACTTGAGAATAGAACTTTTTCTTGATACTCAACCCATATCTATTCTGCCATATAGAATGGATCTAATAGAAATCTAAGAATTAAAAGAATAGTTGAAAAATCACCTAGATAAGTGATTATTCTGACCCACTGTGTCCCCAGGGGTGTACCAATTCTATTCATGTGTAAGAAAGATGATTTTCTCAGAATGTGTATTGACTACCGTCAGTTAAATGAAGTCACAGTCAAGAACAAGTATCCACTACCCAAAATTAATGACTTATTTGATCAACTTCAGCATGCCAGTTACTTTTCTAAGATAGACCTCAAATCAGGCTATCATCAGCACGATGTCAGAGAATGTGGTATGCTGAAAACAACTTTTAGAACTAGGTATGGTCGCTTCAAATTCTTAGTCATGTTCTTTGGTCTTACTAATTCCCCAACAGCTTTCATAGGCTTGATGAACCGTGTGTTCAAGCAGTACTTGGACATGCTTGTCATAGTCTTCATAGATGACATCCTTGTCTACTCTTGCAGTGAACATGATGATGCAGACCATCTCATCATATTATTATTGAATTTTAGAAAGCACCACCTATTCGCCAAATTCAGTAAGTGCAAATTTTTGCTAAGATCAGTAGCTTTCCTCAGCCTTATCATTTCTAGTGATTTAATTAGAGTTGATCCCCAAAAGTTCAAAGTAGCGAGAAACTAACCCAGATTAATCTCTCTATTATATAGAGAGAGTTTCTTGGGTTTGGCTGGCTATTATTGATAGTTTGTTGAGGTATTTTCATCTATTGCATCCTCTATGTCCAGATTGACTCAGAAGAAGGTTAAATTTCAAGGGTTAGATTCTTATAAGAAGAGTTTTCACGAGTTGAAGACTCGACTCACTATAGCCTAGTTTTGACTGTACAAGATGGTTCAAAGAGTTTTTTTATGTATTGTGGTGCTTCCATGGTTGGTTTGGGGTGTGTTTTACGGTAGAGAGGAAAGTGCATAGCCTATGCCTCTAGACAACTCAAACCTAAGGAAAACAACTATCCTACTCATGAACTTAAGTTAGCAGCAGTAGTATTTTCCTTAAAGATTTGAAGGCAATATTTGTATGGAGTGCACGTTGATATGTTCACTGACCATAAGAGCCTATAATATGTTTTCTCTAAGAAAGACCTAAACCTTCGTTAGAGAATGTGGTTGGAGTTATTGAAGAACTACGACATGAGTATTCTGTATCATCTAGGCAAAGCCAATGTAGTGTACGTTGCTCTTAGTAGGATGTCTATGGGTAGCATTGCTCACGTAGATGATGGTAGGAAAAAGTTAGCTCAGGAAGTTCATCATCTTGCCCAACTAGGTTTTTGCTTAGTCGATTCAAAAGAAGGTAGTGAATGGGTGAGAGTTTTTCAGAATCATCCCTGGTTCCCTAAGTGGCAAAAAAGTAGGATAGAGATCTTGGCCTAGTTAAGTTGAAAGAATCAGTCAGAGATCAGAAGATAGAGGTTTTCTCCTAAGGGGGAGATCGTGTATTGTATTGTCAGAATCAACTATGTGTTCTAGGTTTAGATGACCGGAGACAGTAGATTCTTATAGAAGTGCATGGTGCGCGTTACTCTATTTATCAAGGGGCCAATAAGATATACAATAATTTCTAGGAGATTTATTGGTGGAGTAGGATGAAGAGAGACATTACAGAGTTTGTAGCTAAGTGATTGACATATTAGCTGGTTAAAATTAAGCACTAAAAACCTACTAGGTCTATGCAGGAGTTCAGTATTCTCACTTGGAAGTAGGACGAGGTGAACATGAATTTTGTGATGGGTTTTCCTCGTAATTATCATCAGCACAATTCAGTTTGGGTCATTATAGATAGGATGACCAAATTAGATAATTTCCTACCCGCCCATACTTCTTATTCAGCCGAGGACTATACCAAGCTCTATGTTAGGGAGTTGGTCAGATTACATAGAGTTCCATTATCTATAATCTCATATAAAAGTACGCAGTTTGTCTCTCATTTTTTAAAAGCCTTCCAAAAGGGTATTGGTACCCAAGTCCACCTGAGTATAAATTTTTAGCCTCAGACAGATGGTCAAGCATAAAGGACCATTCAGAATTTAAAGGATATGTTGCGAGTATGTGCGATAGACTTTAAAGGTAGTTGGGATGACCAGTTGCCTTTGATTAAGTTTGCATATAACAAAAGCTATCATTACAGCATTCAAATGGATCCATTTGAGTCTCTCTATGGGAGGAAATGTAGATCTCCACTTGTTTGTTTTGAAGTTGATGAGGCCGCAGTGGTAGGGATTGACTTGGTATTTGCTACCTTAGAAAAAGTTTGGTTGATTAGGGAAAGACTTAAGACAGTTCAGACCTGACAGAAATTGTACACAGATATGGGTAGCAAGGATCTTGAGTTTGAGATTTATGATTGTGTGTATTTACAGACATTTCTTGTGAAAGGAGTAAAGAGGTTTGGTAAAAAGGGAAAGCTCAATCCCCGATATATCTATCCTTATCGATTTCTCAGCCATTTTAGAAAGGTAGCTTACGATCTTGAGTTGCCTTCAGACTTAGCTTCAGTCCATCTAGTGTTCCATTTCTTCTTGCTAAAGAAATGCATAGGTGAACGAACAGTTGTAGTCTCTATAGGGAATATAGACGTTCAGAACAGCCTCTATTATGAGGAGATTCCAGTCAAAATCCTTGGTTATAAGATTCGCAGACTGAGGAACAAAGAGGTCCCTCTAGTCAAAGTTCTTTGGAAGAACCAATCTATTGAGGGAGATACTTGGGAAGCATAAGAATATATGATGACCAAGTATCCTCACATCTTCACAAAAAACTCAGACTTAACCCAAGGTACAGATTTTTCTTGAACATACTCAGTTCCATGCTTATATTTTTCTTTATAGAATTGGTACCGATTACCATTGCATATTCAGTTGTGACTTCATGCATTAGATATGCATTTTTAGCATGAGAAACTCAGCTTATTATCAATCCCAGTCATGCATTAGATATGCATGTTCAGTATCAAATTTCACCATATCAGTAGTGTCAGTTATGAATTCGTATTGCAGTTGTGCATATCCAGAATCTAAATTTAGTCTATTATTATTCCCAACTTAGCCATTCTCATTCGAGGATGAATGTTCCCAAGGAGTATATATTGTAATACCCTGTAAAATCCTAAGCTAGATTCAGTCCGTCAAAAGCTAGTAAGGGGTTCCAAACTTCGAAAAATTCAGCTAAGCGTTCATACTTAGAGTTATGTTTCATGACCCTTATGACTTGTAAATGTTGATTTTTAGGTTAATTCATAATCAGGAATGTCAATAGGTGTTCTCAGACAAGTTTTGGATTTTTCAGACTTCGTTTGAGACATATTTAAAAGATCAAACCAGTGGATTAATGCGATCTCGAAGTGCCGCATCATTCATTACGTCGATGAGTATTCTGCCCTAGTTCCCAAAGAAAATTCTAGTAAACTGATACAGGCTCGATGCTGTGTTTGGCTATCACATCGATGCCAATGATGCGGCGCATTGGTCTGTGCAACGCTAAATCAATTTTTAGTCATAAAAAAGCAGCGGCCTCAGGGGTAATTGTGTCTTTCCCCACCTTATGTCAGCCCCCAAAACACGAAATCAAGCACCTTTAGAGGAAAAAATCGATCCATCTTTCTCAAAATTTCTCATGAAGCAAAACCTAAGATCTATAATTCAAGGCTCATCCTTCAATAACACTCCATCATTCTTCGCAAATTTAAATACAGAGATATGTGATGTGTTCATCCAAGGGTTTCCTTCAACCCTTGGAGTTCAAGAAAGTCTTTCTAAATTCAAGTTAATTGATTTCATGGATTTCATGTTGGATCTTGAATGTATTAATGATTATGATGTTAATGGTGATCTAATTAAATTATTTGTCCTATTTTTTATGCAAACTAGTTTAATTGTGAATTGAATTTTGTGAACTACATGTCAAACTCTTGAATTGCAAGTTGAATGTAGAATCCATGACATTACTACTTGTTTATTGATATGTGAAATACCCATGCTCCCCTAGTGTTTGTCAAAATGCTTATGTGATTAGACTAGTCCAAGCATAACATGTTATTGTGTGATTTCAATCATGCACAAAATCATGTACAATAAGTGTTTGACCAAAGATGTCTAAGTGAACGTATTATTATCAAGCTAGTACCATTAAGCTACTAAAGTCATGCAGTGATTTACTTTTTATGCTATTGAGTCCTAGGGGTACTTAATACCTGACAATTTATCTTTTTGCTTAGAGTCAGTGTCAGTTACAGAATAATCTCATTGATGTCATGATCAATAGTATGCTCAGTCAGTTACAGAACTCAGGATAAACTCAATAGACTCAGTATCAGTGCAGTCCAATTCAGTATCTAGTTCAGACCTCAGTAAATTCAGTCAGTAACTAAACTTTAGTAGTATTTTATCAGTCAAAGGAACTCTGTGAACTCAGTTTAGTTCAGTTAGACTGTATAATTGATAATAGTTTAGTCAAGCCTAGTAGTACTAGGAATCAATTTAGCGTCTATTAAGTTAGGAGTAGGATTCAACACCAAGCGAACTTAGGAATGAGGGCATTCCTGCCAGCAGAAGGTTTTAACCCTTAGTAGTAATCCTTATGTTACAAAACTACATAGCCAGCATAGGTTGAGATTTCTACCTTCCATACTAGGGTTGATACATCTTATAGAAGTTTTCCTACCAGCGAGGGTTGACTAAAGAGGTTCTTATCGTAGAGGGTTAACTCACAATTTTCTTTACCCATGGCACAGTACTGACACCCTTCCAACTGGGTATAGGTTGGACCCAATCTATTCATAAAGTGGTATGTAGATTAGATAATACCTCCTACAATTATAGTTTTAGTCTTCAGAATAGAACTCAGTTCTGTTCTACAGAAATTAGGACTTTCAGATGTAGTCATTCAGTTTAGTACGGAACTCAGAATAGTTCCATATAATCAAGACTGTCAGATACAGTCCCCCAGTTAATAGTAATACAGTATTAGTAAACTTATATATCAGTAAATCAGTAATTCAGAACTTAGTATCCAGTGTTATAATGACCTCAGTTACAGTTTACGTATTCATGCATGTACTTTCATTCAGTTATACTTATGTTATTCAGTCAGTATTGTTCTTGCATATGAACCCAAGCATCTCAGCCTACCTTACTTAGCATACCAGTACATTCAAAGTACTGACGTATGCCTTTCTTTTGCGATATGATGTATTATATCATAGGTTCAGATGCACGGGCTCCCGATCATACTTAGCAACTAGATCTATTAGCAACACACTAGTGGTGAGTCCTCATAGTTTTAGGACATCATTATTACTTCAGTATCCCAGTTTATCAGTTTTCATTAGTCAGGGTTAGTTAAGGTTTTGTCCCATCAATCCCTTATTCAGACAGTAGAGGCTTATTAGACTATAGTATTTCAAACAGGCGTATCAGTATTTAGATTTTAGTATTTAGTATTTATTTACTGTTTTGACCCTTATGGCTAGTTTCTACCTAATTTCTGCATAATACAGTATTATTATTCCGTTATTCTAGCAGATTCTATTTATGGGTTAGCTTATGGTCCCTTGGGATTATAAGATCCGTGTAGCATCCGGTGTATAGACTGAAGGTGTTACAATTTCAATAGTATCATAAATTTATGAATGCAAACATGGGAATGACTTAACCTTGGAAAAATTTCATGTCTATACAGTTTAAAGTATAACTTCAGAATTTAACATGATCCCAGCTAAACATAACCTAGGGTTTTGGAACTTCAAGCATGTAGGAGCATAATTCACATAGGATAAAACTATTAGCATAACTTGAATGCAAAACAAGAAGAAAACATGGATGAATTTCATAATTTACATGGAAGATTATCATGAATTAGATTAAAATCCATACTTGAACCAAAAAGAGTGTTTTTGGACTCAAAGGGTGAAAAGAATCCATTGATGAATACCCTGCATACCTTAGTTACTTGAATCCTTGAAGAAAACTTGCACTTGGATCTTGGATACTTGAATTCATAGAAAGAAAGGTTTAATTTCTTGTTCTTGGAAAGAGGGGAAGAGTTTATGTGAGTTAATCACATGAAAAAGTGTGTAATAACAAATTTGAAGACCCCTTAACTCATTTAAGAATAATTAGAAATGGTTTAGGTATGTGAAAACACCTCAACACCCTTAAACTAAATCGAAATAGAGAAACTTTTTCACTTGGACTTTACTGGGCAGTGTGCAGCCAAAGTACACCTGAGGGTGGGCGACTCACGCCAAAAGAACACCAAAGGGTGTTCGGTGCACACTAAAAGCACACCCTATCCAGTGGCTATTGGCATTTGTCATACGGCGCACAGTCTTAGTTTAGGGTGTATTTGGTGATGTACACCTAGTTACAACATCCAAAAACAACCCAACACAACCTATAACATCTAAACATGGTTTACAATTGAAATAGGGGGTCCTAAAGTTTATTTTGAATGCATTATTTCAGCGTTAAAAGCATGGGGTTGTACACTTATTAATTCTTACGAAAATGGTCATAACATTTATCTCTGATATGGAAATAAGGAGAAACTAATATCATTGGAAAAGTAATTCAGTTATCTATAATTCGGTGGTTCTTGAGATGCAAAAATTCCACATATGTAAAAGTTATACGCATTCAAAGCTGACCCTTGCAGAATCAAATACCAAAATTTGGCAAAATCAAAGGCTCTGAGCTCAACTTTGCTTAAGTGATTTCTATGATCATTTTACCACCTAATAAGCACTCTCCACACTAGGCTATTATCATAACACATTTATTCTAATTAAAATCATGGGATTTGAGTCTATATACATAGGAATGATGGTTTAACTTCTAATTTAAAAATGTAGGGTTTTACATTATCTCCCCCTTGGAATCATTCATCCTCGAATGATGGGTAAGAACTTATTGAAACTTTAGAAGTTTGAAATAATGTAGACATGAAATGTCTTTTAATTAAGGTTATAGCTGAGCTAAGACATTATAACTTTCATCATGAAATTAATTTCAGAGCTAACCTAACTATATTGATTATAAGGAGCTGATTCATGCCGAGAGTTTAAAACTTACTTAAAATGTTCATGATATGATCAGACATAAAAAACTGCAAAGCGATAACTAATGCAAGAAAATCCCAAGAGTTACTATGAATGGAATAAAGTACATAACTTCGCATTAAGTATTGTCCCTCAACAAAAAACGTATAAGAATAAAAAGAAAATGGCTTTGTGGCATCACCAAGTATATTATAAAGCACGAATCATGAGATAATGAGACTAAAGTTGTACAAGGGGTATTACAATGTCTGAGATGGGATATTTGGAAAACCGAGGTCATTCACTTGACACTTATGAACTGAATCGTAACTAAATATCTGGATCAGTGACATGAGGCATGGACTAAACTGAATTCACAACTTGCATGGACATGAATGAATTAATCGAATAGCCACATTTATGAAACTGCAAATAGTAAGACAAGATGGAAAGATGGAAATATATAGGTGCTTATATGTATGATTGCAAAATAAAATTACTAACATTAACGAGAAAAGAATCATGGGCATGATTTGAAAAAGATTTTTCAATAAAGAATCTCGATATGTCTATAACTTTGCAACATTGAACGTAGGCCTATAAAACATAAGCTAGGATAGAATTATTATGCCTTAGAATATGCAATTGCTAACTTCAAACTTAGCAACACTTATCGAATACTTCCACAACTATATTTTTCCCCTAAAATACCATGATCATTTGATTGAACTTATAATTCTTATATGGGTACATATAACTACTTCAACCCAAATTTAAGTTTAACTACCTACTCTTGCCATGTTTGAGTCTAACTTCAAATTGCAAAGTGCAACATACAATATCATAAAACTATTCTAAGCCATAAATTTGATGCCCCATACATGTTTCACAACTCTCATTACAAGAATAATTTTTCTTACCACTTCAATAACTAAATTCAACCAATGACTAGGAATTCACTAGCACATAATGCATTCATCCACTTATATACCAACATGACATTCAATCTTGATGTTGTATCCACATATAAAGTTTTGGTAAACCAACCCACCTAGGAACTTTTACCACATTCTCAAAAATCTCTTGTCAAGAATAACCCCCGTGCACTATCCCCAATGGAAGACACATAGAATTATCATGTAACCATGACATATATCAAAAGCTCTACCTCCATATTAGTTTAAACTTATAGCCCTACATAGAAAAAGCATAAAAAAATCTTTTCATAAGACAAAATGTTTACTCTTCTCCATCTAAAAATTATTCATCAGTATTTTCATTTCATAAGGAGAGGTCACTGAAAGGTTAGAACATGAGGACCCTAGACATGAAAGAATACTATGCATAACTTAGAAACATAATTGAGGTATGAGAAATAGAGTATCCACGGCATGGATTCATTAAATTGATCTAAAATGAGGACATACATTATATAATCTTAATTTTGATGATCATTAAGAGTGTGGCATGAGTACCTAGAACTAAACATATTTTAAAGCATGAGTTCATGAGTCATGAGCTGCATGACCTGTGTTTGGAGTTCATAAATTCATGGAATATGATTTGTACTGCAAAGTGAACAGAGATTCCTCATACTCGAAATTGGAAAGTACATGATTCTATGGAAAGTGCATGAATATGAGTAATGATCATGGAGCTGACTTATAAGAAGTGCAAAATTTACACTAAGGTAAGAATGGGTCAGACATCTTCCTCCCTTACTAATGTTCTATATACATTGGCTTCACTACTAGAATATGAGAGCGCGACTTGGTTCCTTATTCTATCATCTTCCCCTTAGCTTTAAGCTACCATTCTAAGTCTATGGATGCCTTTAATAAGCTCTAAATAGAGTTGTAACCACTTTACTCTAGAGTCCAAGTTATAATAATATACATAAATAATAAACTCACCCTTAATGTTTACACCTAAAAAATATGAAACCCACTACTAATACTTCCTTCTGAGTACAACTCTTAGATTTTTATAGCCCATAACTTATATTGTAAGACCATTTTATACTTCATTACAGGCCTCATTCTCACTTAAAAACTAAATGATACTATATAAGCACATACATTAAATCATAGAACTAATTCAATCTGATATCTCCTTGGTACACCTCTAGATCATACCCATACCAATATAGTTAATTTATAATCAATAAAATCAAATTCTTGCATACACTGCTTCAAGCCTACTGTTACACCTTTCATACAACTAGCCCCATGAATACCTTATCTACTAAATCCAGATAAACACTATTCCACTTTACTATTGTTAAACTTCTAGGATCATGCTTCTAACTCTAGACCATATCCTATCAAAGGATTTGGAATAGGGATTTGAAGGCACATATGACTTTGTCTTAGTGCATGATTTTCATAAACAAGAATGAAATCTATAATATGTTGCAACATAAAGGTACTAATGGGATTATTTTAAGCCAGTGTGCAATTTCATACTTGTTTGTGGAGATTGTCTAAGAAAATTATCAATTTGAAATTAAGTTTGACTTTTTCTATTAATTTAAGAATAAGTCAAAGTTAGCATGAATGGAGCAAGACAACAATCTGTATAAGTGTCCTAAATAACATCTCTAAAGCATAATCTGAGATATGAAAAAAGGGAAATATTTCATAAATGTCTTATAGCCTCTCAAAGAAAGTACAAACGTCTCTGTACCATTTTGGAAGACTCTACTAGATATGACTTCATAGACACCCTATGACACTTGAACTCTGTGGTTTGATACCAAGTTTTGCCATGACCTAAGACTACCCGTTTGTCGTAACACAATTCTTAGAATCATAAGTGATCCGAAGCTAACCCATGTACTTGAATTATACCTGAGCAACTGATTTAGAATGTGTAAAATATCTAAAATTGCTTTGCAGAAACATAATTATGAGAAAATCTGAATAAGTATAATACTTCTAAAGTTTATAACATGATAAAATTGAAGAAAGAACTTGGATTACACAAATGACTCTGACTAAACATCTATGAAGCCTCTACTATACTAACTATAAATAGCTGGGAGATGCTTCCAACTACCACTAATTAATACATATGGATAATACAAATTCAACACATATCACCTGCTGGCGGAAAGATGAGATCTATTTGACCCTACTGTGTAGACTATATTTGGTACCTACATTATGAAGAAATATAGCCACAAACACATTAATGCAGTCAATATGTTAGAATGTATTAAGTATATGGAGGAATTCACTAAATCTTGGAAATATTTAAAAAATACATTATAATTGAACATAGATGTTATTTACTAAAATATTCATTTAATACATGGTTGTACATGAAAATTATGTCATAGTGAAATTTATAAGTTCATAAGCTGAAAAAAAATTTGTAACTTAGGAAGCAATGGAAACATAACCATTGTATTCAAATCTCATGTAACGTTGAACATGCTGTAAAATTGAACTAAGGATCATGTGTGGATACTGAGCATGAAAACATGAACATGTATAAATGATAATGAAAGATGAAGTATACCATGCACTGAAATAATTTGAATTACATGAATAATATGTAAAACTGACTGTATAATTATTGAAATCTGATTACTTGGTCAAGCAAACCTAAATCTAGATAAACTGAATATTGACTGAAACTGTGGGAGCTATCATGTAACTGACATAAACCATGCGATCTATCATGGATTCCAATGTCTAACCCATACTGAGGAGGGTTGCTTTATCGAGGCCCCTAAACCTACGGTGGCATGTAGTTTTTGGGGAAGTAGGATATACTGAACCCAAACATCCCACTTGGTGCTAAATCCTACTCCCTACTAGAAGATAGTGAAACACTAACTGGTGCATACACTGATAACTGATGAGCTCAGGTCATGGTATTTTGAAAACGATAATACACACCAATTCTGAATTAATTTAAACATTTATAACATCTAAATTGATAGTGCTCAACATAATCATAATAAATGGAATTTAATAATAAAATCATGAATTGACTGACTCATTAGTTGAAAGTTCTAAAATGTAAGTAAACACATTGGTTCGGGTGATCATAACTTGCTAGCACTTAATAATTACAAAATATTAATAGAAACACTTAAATTAGTGACATAAAATCATAATTCAAAGACCAAAAACATGATATATTTCATTAGTCTAGTAAAATTCATGAATGTAAACATGGGAATGAGTTAACCTTGGAAAAATATTATGTTTGTACAGTTTAAAGCATAACTCAAGAAGTTGACATGATGCCAACTAAACATGACCTAGGGTTTTGGAACTTCAAGAATGTAGAAGCATAATTCACATGGGATAAAAATATTAGAAAAACTTGAATTTCAAAAAAGGAACAAACATGGATGAATTTCATAATTTAGACGGAAGATAATCATAAATAAGAGTAAAATCCATACTTGGACTAAAATAGGGGTTTTGAGGATTAATGGGTGAAAAGAACCCATTAATGAATACCCCACATACCTCAATTACTTGAATTATGTAAGAAAACTTGAACTTGTAGCTTGGATACATGAATTCTTGGAGAGAAAGGTTGAATTTCTTGTTCTTTGAAAGAGGGGAAGGGTTTATGTTAATTAATCTCATGAAAAGAGGGAAATTATGTGTTTTAAGAACCCTTAGTTCATTTATGAATGGTTAGAAATAGTTTAGGAGGTATGAAAAGACCTCAATGCCCTTAAACTAAGTCAAAATAGAGCAATTTTGGCACTTGGCTTCTGCAGGGTAGTGCATAGCCAAAGCATACTAGAGGGTGGGTGGCGCACACCAAAAGAAAACCTGAGGGTTTGCAATGCACTCCAAAAGCACACCCTATCCAGTGTCTATTGGCCTTTTTCAAGCGATGCACCACATTAGCGGAGGGTCTATTTGGGGACGCATACCTAATTCTAACATCCAAAACACCCGAAAAAAAACCCATAAAATCTAGACATAGTTTACTATCTAATTATGGATCCTAACGGTTATTTTGGATATATTATTTTAGTGTTAAAATAATGGGGTGTTCAACTTAGTATTTCTCACAAAAATGGTCATAATTTTTGCTCAGATATTAGATTGAGGCAAAATTGGTACCGCTGGAAAATTAATTCATTATATATAATTTTATGGGTCGTGAGATGCAATAATTCCATATATGTAAAAATTTATACACGTTAAAAGACGACCCTTGTTGAATCAAATACCAACATTTGGCCGAATCAAAAGCTCTTCGCTCAACTTTGCTCTAATTGATTCCTATGAATATTTTTCCCCCTCATAAGCACTCTTCACACTTGTATAATGATCATGATACATGTATTCAAATTCAAATCAAAGTATTTGTATTTGTACACACAGGAACCATAGTCCGATTTCTAGCTTAAAAATATGGGGTGTTACATATAATCTCCTTGATTTAGTTCTATGCATGAGTTTCCTAACTTGGTGGAGTCAATTATTGAGGCTAGTATTCTTTTATGTAGTGTTCATGAGTTTTTAAATGTATAGAAGTTGTTGTAGTTCTAGCTTGAGTATTTTGGTTGTAGTGGTAATGTTAGAGTCTCCCTTGATGATGCTTGTTATAAAAGAGTAGTTTTAAGCATCAACAAAGATTTAAGTGTGGGGTGATGATCTTAGGCATATTTTATACTCCTAAATGTCATTATCTATGTGTGTTTAGCATAGTTTGAAGGAGTTATTGGTGAGCTTAATGAGTTATTAATGGTGTATTTGTGTATTCATTTGTGGAATAATATTTTTATAGTACTTAAGATTTAATTGAAAGAAACTAAGAATCAAAATGATGAAATAGAGTTTGGAAGAGAAAATAAGTTGTGCTAGCTTGAGCTAGCTTGGTTCTAGTGTACTTTGATGAACTCTCTCGTGTTATATGGACTAATTCTTGATGTTTGATGTTGTAGGAAGCTATTGTCGGGGTTTATGAAGATAAATGAATCGTAAAAACAAGACCTAAGATGTTGGAAAAAGAGCCAATGCATGACAAAATTGGAGCTAAAACAAGTGAAAATCGAGCACATTGGGTTACCCCTTGCGTTGCACACTTCAAGGAAGTCCATGGGGGTGCGGTACGACCTCTATTATGACCCATAACAGTTTTTTGCTCTCATTGGGTGGGATACATCACCCTAAATTTGAGTTTGAGGCATCACGGTGTGGGGCAGCCTCAAGCACGTCCAAAACTCTATTTTAAGCCACCTAAGGGCAGGCCAATGATGTCATTTGGTCTATTTCGTTATGGGGAACTCAAGGATTACCAGAAACATTATAAAATTAGCACTCATTGAAAATTTTAACACACCATTGGAGCATTTCACGAATTGGAGGGAGGGAAGCAAGCAAGAGGCTCAAACTAGGGTTCTTTGTTCTTAAACTTTATTTTCATGTGGTTTTACTTTATTAAATCATCTATTATGATTATTTGTAAGAATATAAGAACCCTAATTATATGTTTGAGGATACAAAAATGAGTGTATAACTATCTTTTGTGGTTGGTTTATATATTTATCAAGTACGTGATTTGTCATACATTTTTGTTTTATTACTGTAAAGCTTCATGAACTTTAGGATAAATATAAGTTCCAAAGGGAATTGACTATAGGAGTTGATGTATGGAATGAATAAATTAAGGAGTGTGTATCATGTATTCAATCATTAAAATCTTATTTTTAAAGGATAATTAGTGTTTAGAATAGAGATATACCTCAATGCTCCTCTTGGTTAACTAAACGTGATGATATCTGCGAGATTCGCTTGGGTAGATGACTTAGAGGATGACCATTCCCAAGTCTAACTATCAAGCCTATAGACCAACAATCACAATAAACACCAATAATAGATGAAAAGCATAGTTATACATGATTGTGTAGTATGTCTCAACCCTTGAAGATCTCCTTATATTGTTTACAATCCAAAGTTATTACCATTGTTATTTTTTATAACATAATTAAAATTACAAAACATAAAATCCCAATTGGTTACTTTAGCACTAATTTAATCATATTATTAAAACATGAATTTGATAATTGTTAATCACCAAGTCCTTGTAGGATTGATATTTGGCTTTCAAAGGACACTTTAGTACTTGGGTGACCACGTACACTTTTGTGTGTGCTTGGTCGCAACAAATTCCTTTATCATTTTCATGATGTTTTTGCACATTTCTGTTATATGAGGTATGTTGATGTTCAAGTACTTTATTTTGATTGATATTGTGGTGATTTGATAACATTCAGATATTTATGGTTTGTGATAGTTAGTAATCCATAATTTGTTTATTTGAATTATATAGTAGTAGCATTTATGTTTAGTATTAGTTTTTTTGTGTTTTGGCTCTTTGGATTTTGTTTTTTGTTGTTTTATAGAGGATAGTCCCTTTCTATCGAATAAAATTAAATTTTATATTTTTAGGGTGAAATATTTTTTTAGGAATAATTTGCTCATAACAGTCATAGTTAGGTTCTTTTCTCTATGATGGATGGATAGAGATCGTCGTAAGAGAAAATCAGTCTTCATTAACGAGTAAGAAATAAATCTTTGCCCTGATGAGAGGTTTGCTTCCATACTTTTATACATGATAGAATTTGTGAGAACCCGATTTGGAAAGCATAAAAGTTATAAAACTTCATTAGAAGCACATAATCTCTTAAACATAATACTAAGGTAGATTGATTAGACTTAATAAAGTAAAACATTCAACTTGGTTGTGTGTATGGATTGAAATTCAAGAGAGCCCATTTTAGACCATTGCGCATGTGGTGAGCATTTCTAGGTTTTTAATACACTATGCATCTAGAACTTGCCCTATGTTTTTCAAAACTTTGGATTTGGTCTCGAATTAATAGGGAAAGATCAAGGCATTTCTTTGTAAACTAGTTCTTACATAGTTAGGTGTATAAACCTTTGTGTTATCCATATCAAGCCCCATTCTAATTTTAAGCCTAAATTCTTTGAAAACCTATACTCTATAGCCAATAACCATTTGTTTAAGAGGATAGATATAAAATTGATCATAATAGGCAATTTATTGACTCTTACTGCTATAGAATTGATTCACATAATGGGAGATTATAAGGATGAGAATATAGTGATACACATGCCTTGTGTGACATAAATGTGCTCGTATAAAAAAAAGAGGAATATCAGAAAATAATAAGAAAAAGAGTTGAGAAAGAAGAGAAAATAACCTGAGGTTGCAGATTATCGCATAAAATAGGGGGAAGATCTTTGTTGGCTCTGAAGATATGGATCAATTTAAGAAGAACAGGTGTTGAAAGAAGGCAAGTGATAAAAATGAGATGTAATTGTTTTAAAATGCATAGAGATAGTAGTGACTATCAAATAAATGGTCCCTACTCATCCCTTAGAGGACATTACAAACCATGAAAATTCCTTGTAATCCTACGTAATTAATACTTTGTTTAAATTAGCTATACAGAGGAAAAGGTTATGGCATGTTGAGTATGTTTTAAAATTTCTTTGGAGTGTGATTCTGCTTTTTGTTAAAGGTACCTCTTACACTAACTGTACGATGATAAATTTGAGGAACCACCTAAAATTGAGGGCACAACATGGTGAGTACTTGGAGAACTATAGAACTTGAGTATGGCATTCAATCAACTTTACCATATTTTGAGCACACTGGGTCAGTTATAGAGGTTCTGCGTTTTCAGGCAAAAATACATTATGGTTTTGAAATTTTTCTAATTAAATGGATTGGTGGATCATGATTAAATTATATAGTTATACTTGATATGGGATATCTACCTAAATCAGTGTTATTAAGACTTGTCTAATGAATTGTTCTAGGACGAACAAGTCTTAGAGTGTGGGGTGGTGATCTTGGCTGTATTTTTACACATAATTACCATTGTTAACCATATTCTAACTTAGTTTTGAGAAGAAATGCATATATTTCTTGTGATTTAAGCCGTATTGATATGGATAAACTAAAGAATGTGATTAGTATATTTTAGGCTAAAATGCGGCTGGAAGGAAACAAAAAATACATGAGAAGAATAAAAGATCGTGATGTGTGATATAAGGGGAATTCTACTATTGAAAGTGTCTCTAAGCTGCACAGTTGTGTAGCATAGATCCAGCCATGCATCGTGTATCAAAGTCAGGGAAGCTACTGGAAGGCTAGCATTGTGAACGTTGCATCATCATACAAGAAGAGCATTGTTTAGATCGTCACATTATGGAACTTATTTTTTAATGGGTTTTTGTCAAATATGAGATAATCGGGGTCCAAGCTATAACCCTAGTTGGAACGGTGTCAGTACCTTTCCACAAACTAACACATGGCTGTGTGGATCCACTAATCTATTTTCCCGAAGGACAAGGGTGTCAAGCCTAATTTGATGGGTGACCCCTGAGAGGAATTAAAGCATAAACTGGTGGATAACCCCCATAATCTATGATAGCTATGTAGTTCTGTAACTCAAGCACTACTACTATCGACTTTGCATAAACCGATCGGGGAGCCGCCATCCCTGCATTCTCTCGGTGCTAAGTCCTACTCCCAACTGAACTGATACTGGTACTAACTTATATTCAACTTAACATTACAACTGATAGTGCGCAACATGATCATAACAACTGAGTAAAAAGATAGGATTCATGGTGTAACGCTTATTACTTGAAAATCTGAAATCATGCAAACACGTAGCTATTGGGTGTTCATAACCCACTAGAACTGAATGATTATAAAAGATGATGTCAAAGCTTAAAATAGTAGTATGGAAATCATTGTTCGGAAACCCAGAACATAAACATCTTACCAAATATGAGAGAAACATGAACGTGAATATAGGAATGTGTTAAACATAAGAAAACAACATAAGTACATGACTAAATTCATAGGTGGGGGAATTAAACATGAATTTAATGGAATATGATGTGGAAACTTGCAACTCCAAAGATGAATACAGCTTAATTAAGTTGAAAACATTGTATACATGGCTAGTGATTGATTTAACAACAGATTCATAGATTAATTTTGTAAAGTTGGATGAGATTAACACTTTTAAGTTAAAAATAAGGTTTTTGGGCTCAATGGGTGAAAGGGACCCATCGATGGGTACCCGCATACCTCAACAGATAGTTTCTTAAGGATTTCTTAAACTTAGAAGCTTGAAATCTTAATTTCATAAAAGGGGCTTGGATGTTGTTCCTGGGAAAGAAAGAGGGCTTCCTGAGAGTAATTTTGAGAGAAATGGGAAAATATTGCTCCGAAGAATGCCCCCAATCGTGTTATGGATGAATTGAGTTGAGGGGAAAATACCCCATTTCCCTTTGATTTTCATTAATAAAAAGCTAGATGAAATACCCTTGGCCCGCCACGACCCTTGTTTGGGTGAAGCAGCCCTCCCACTATGACCCTTGCTTGTCTGAAGCCACCATCGTGTCGTGATCCCCCTCACTTGTGAAGCCATCTTCACACCATGCTATCTCGAGGGCTCTCGACCTCCTCTATCCAAACATACCTTGAATCCCCTCTAAAATTCTCCAGACTCCCCCATATAACACCTTTAACAAACCTAATTATGTTTCTATTAAAAAACCAATGTCTCGGGGTCTAGAAAGCCAAAATAAATATCCATGAAGTTTGGGGGTCTTCAAATGACTAAGTCTATGACATGTAGTAACAATTTCAAGCCTTAGACCCCTTACCATACAACTATAACTGGGCCAAGTTTAGGATCTTATGGGGTATTACAATATCTCCCCCATGGGAACATTCATCCTCGAATGAGCCTAATGTTACTGAGAACACTAAGGAAACTGAGATCGTATACTGAGTATGAATGACTTGGAATGTGATTACATAACTGAGTCTGAAGCATGATACATGAACTAAATTGATTTTTTGAATGCATGAAATGACATGAGAATGGTTACATAGCTGAAATAGTGAATGGAAAAGAGTCAATGTAAGTAAGATCGTTACCTCAAGCGGAATCTGAGTTTGTAGAGAAAACATGAGGGTACTTGGTTCGCATATTTACTCTTTCTTCCCAAGTAGCTCCCTCAACAGACAGATTCCACCATAGAACTTTAACCAAGGGAACTTCTTTATTCCTTAGACTACGAATCTTACCATCAATGATCTCAACTGGAACTTTTTCATAGGAAACACTATCCTGAGCCTCCATACTATTTAAAGGAACAACAACATCTAAATCACTGATGCATTTCTGTAACAAAAAAACATGGAACACTTGATGTACTGATGCCAAATGTGTAGAAAACTCAAGATCTTAAGCTAACTTCCCAAAATAGTTCAAGATTCTATAAGGGCCAACATAGCGGGGATTGAGTTTCCTCTTCTTGCGAAATCTCTTTACTCCCTTTAAAAGAAAAATTTTAAAATAGACCAAGTCACAACATCGAACTCAAGATATATTCTCCTCATATCCACATAAGATTTATTATGACTTTGGATTGTCTTCAGCCTCTCTCAAATCAACTAAACTTTCTCAATCACTTGAAACACTGAATCTGGACCTATTAAAGTAGTTGCACCTATTTTAAACCAACCAATAGGAGATGTACATCTCCTTGAATAGACAGCCTCAAATGGATCCATCTAAATACTAGAGTGATAATGATTGTTGTAGGGAAACTCAATCAACAGTAAGTGGTTATCCCAACTACCCTTAAAGTCAATAACATATACCCTCAATATGTCCTTTATGGTTTGAATCATCCTCTCTACCTGACCATCTGTTTGGGGATGGAAAGTGTACTGAGGTAAACGTAGGCACCATGACCCTTATGAAAAGCCTTCAAAAAGTGAGATGTAGACTGAGTACCTCTATCTGAAATTATAGACAATGGAATCTAGTACAACTTAACCAACTCTCTGTCAAATAGTCTAGCATAATCCTCAACTGAGTACAATGTATGAACTGGTAAGAAATGGGCTGACTTGGTCATTTTATCTCTAAAGACCCATATTGAATCATGCTGACAACGCGTACGAGGCAATACTATCACAAAATCCATATTCACCACCTCCCACTTCTAAATAGGGATGCTGAATTCCTAAAGTATACCACTAAGATTTTGGTGATCAACCTTGACCTGTGATAGTTTGAATACTTAGCCGTAAACTCTGTAATATCTTACTTCATACGACTCCACTAATAGATTTCCCACAAGTCATGGTACATCTTAGTTGCACGAAGTTGGATAGAATACCACACACCATGCATATTTTCTAAAATTCATTGTCTGAAACCATCAAGACACGATACACATAACCTGTCCTGACAACAACGCGCACCATCTCCCTCTTGGGAGAAAACCTCTACTTTTTTATTTCTAACTGCCTCCTTCAACATAACAAAACTTGGATCCCTGTCTTGCTCGATCTAGAGAGCTGAAAACCTTACAGACTAACTCCTTATCATCCTTTACATAGGCAACACTACCTATAGACAACCTACTAAGGGCATCCACCACCACATTGGCCTTCCCCAGATGATATAACACACTCATATCATAATCTTTCAACAACCTAAGACACCTTATTTAGGAAAGATTTAGGTGTTTTTTTGTGAACAAGTACCGTGAAATCTTGTGATTCATGAACAGATCAACATGAACCTAATAAAGATAGTTCCTCCAAATCTTTAAGGTAAAGACAATAGTTTCCAACTTAAGATCATGGGCCAGATATTTCTTCTTATGGGGTTTAAAATGTCTAGAGACATAGGCTATGACCTTGCCTCTCTACAGTAAAATATAACAAAGACAAAATATAGAAGTATCACAGTAAAACACAAAACCATTGAACTATTTAGCAAAGCCAAAACTGGGTTGGAGGAGAGTCTAGTCTTCAACTCCTGAAAACTATTTTTGCAAGTATCTGAAAACTAAAATTTGATATTTTTCTGAGTCAATTGGGACATGAGGGTGTTAATAGAAGAGAAACCTTTATCAACCTGCTTGTAATAGCCAGCCAAATACAAAAAACTTAAGATATCTAATAAAGAGATGGGTCGAGGCCAGTTTCTCACTGCTTTAGTCTTTTGAGGCATAATTTTGATGCCATCACTAGAATCTATATGACCAATGAAAGCTATTGATCTTAGCCAAAATTCACTCTTACTAAACTTAATGAATAACTCATGATCTCAAAGGGTATTCAACATGGCTCTCAAATGATTTGCATGATCATTCATATTATGGAAATAGAAAAGAATTTCATCAATGAAGACTATGACAAACATGTCCAAGTACTGATTGAAAAACTTTATCATCAAGTCCATGAAAGATGGAAGGGCATTCTTTCGTACAAAAAACATAACTAGGAATTCAAAGTGATCATACTGAGTTCAAAAAATTGTCTTTAGAATATCACACTTTATGACATTGAGATGATAATAGCCTGATCTGAGGTCTATATTTAAGAAATAAGTTGCACCCTAAAGTTTGTTGAACAAGTAATTAATTCTGGGAAGTGGATACTTATTCTTGATGGTTACATTGTTCATCTGGTGGTAGTCAATGCACTTTCTGAGAGAACCATCTTTCTAATGCATGAATAGAACTAGAGCAGCCCATGGTGAAATTCTAGGCCTGATGAAACCCTTTTATAAGATTTCCTTTAACTACTCCTTTAGCTCTTTAAGATCAGTTGGACCTATTGCGTAAGGTTGAATAGAGATAGGTTGGGTATCTAGAAGGAGAGGTATTTCAAAACCAATTTCACTTTTTGGTGGAATTTTGGGAAGATCTTTGGGAAATACATCTTGAAATTCCCTTACTACTGAAACTGACTCAAGACTCGGAGATTCAATATTTGATGCCTTAACCCCGATGAGATGGTAAATAACCCCTTAGATATCATTTTTCTTTCCTTAAGAAAAGAAACAAACTGACCCTTAAGCACATAAGTACTACCCCTCCATTTGATAATTGGCTAATTAGGTAATTTAAATTGGACAATTCTATTTCTATAATACACTGAGGCATAACATGAGTGCAGCCAATCTATGCTGAGAATAACATCAAATCAATCATCTCTACCTCTAAAAGATTGAGTGAATTAACCTTCTAAGAAACTATGACGGGGAAATTTGTGTATACCTATCTAGCTATAATGGACTTACCCACTAGGATAGACAATTATAAAGGCTCTACTAATAGTTCTGGACTGACACAAAGTCTATAGCTATGTAAAGAGTAACAAAGAAAAGTGAATCTTTTGGATCTAACAATATATAAATATGAAGATAGAAGACTAGTAACGTACCTATAACCATATCAGGAAAAATTTACTAATCATGCCAACTTTGGTGAGCATATAACCTATTCTGGCGCCGCCCATTGTTGGTGGCACTAGACAGGTCACCATGTTGAATCTGGAAACCTGCCGATGTTGCTAAAAAATTAGTCTGGCCTAGCTGGTGATCATTTCTACCTCTCTAAGCAACCACCGGATACTCCTGGATCTTGTGGCCTGGTTTTCCAAATCCAAAAAAAACATGACTACCCACTTTATAAATACTCTGATAGTTCTTACCATATTTCCTGCATAGAGGATTTGTATATCCACTATTCACACTACCCTGGGACTTAGATCCTGGCACTCTATCTTGACTGTCTTACCTGAACTTAGGCACTAAAGCACTAGTTGAAGATGGAGCTGGGGATGAAAATTTCTGACAGAATTGAGAACAGTTTCCATCTTTTTACCTTGGCTGAAAGAAGTTAAACCTACCTATTCTAACCCTCTTATTCTCTCTCTCTTTTTCTCTTTATTCTTCTCTTTCTCAATCTTCTAAGCATGAACCATAAGTCTAGATAGGTCCAGCTCCTTATTTAACATAGCTGTCCTACACTTATTCAACACACTATCAAATACACCAGACACAAACTTACTAATCCTATACCTAGAGTTAGCCACCATACTCAAAGCATACCTTACTAACTGAGTAAACGTTAGCGAGTACTCCTTCACATTCATACCACCCTATATTAGGTTGATGAACTTCATAACCTTAGTTTTACTCAAATCTAGGGGATGAACCTGTCAAAGAAAGACGTGGAAAACTCTTCCCACTCTACAGGCGCTACCTCAATACCTTTATCCTTCTTCTTCTATTTAAAATAAGTGGGAGCTATACCTTGTTACTGATATGCATCCAAGTTTTCACTCTCACTCTAATTGACTCGCATAATGTCAGTCACCTTTTGTACCATATCCATTAACTTCTTAAGATCTTCCTAAAACTTTAATGCAAAAAACAACAGGGGATTTGTCAAAGTAAAATCATTAATCCTAACAGCAGCTGTATTAGCCACTGGATTAGATGGGGCAACAGTTTGATGGTTGTTCTATGCATCTGCAGAATGGGCTAAGATTGTGAAAATGACCAAAAATTTAGCATGAGAGACATGCTCATTCAAGGGATCTTCCTAAATAGGTAGTGGTGAGGGCTAATCCTCATTCCTTTTTTTGTTGTCTCTTCTAGGAAGTATTGTGTATAAATGTAATGAAAGATTGGTAAGAAAAAGGAATTTAATCAAGCTCATTATCTTTCACACAACATGAACACTATAAAAAGGGAAACTTTCATTAAACATCTCATAGCCTCTTGTCCATAAGTATGGCGCGCTTCACACTCATGCATAAAACTATACTTAATATGGTTTTTAGATCCCCTAGGACACTTTGAAACCTTACGCTCTCATACCAAGTTTTGTCACCACTTGAGGCCAACCCATAGTCAAAACAATGGTGCCTATGGCCGGAAATGACCATAACTAACCCATGAGTTAATACCTGTTGTAAGAACAGAGTAAAATAGTACTATAACATATGGGAATATATAACTAATAAGACACTATAAATATGAATGCTAAAATACATAACATTAACATGTCTAAAATATCTGATAAAAATACTAGAAACTAAACTGCTTGTCTGAAACAACTAACCAAATTGAAGAACTAACCTGTTGTCTAATCGAGCATCTGAAAGCCTCTAAATGTTTGATAGTATTTGATGTGACAAATCCCCAACTATCTCTAACCTACTAAACGAAAGAGAGTACAAAAATAACCATAAAAGCATATTATATCCTCGATGGATGAGGACTCACCACTACTATTTTTTGGAAACCCTGAGGTGTCTTAGAATGGTTGGGAAACTGAGCATCCAAATCTATGTTATAAGACAGTATAATGCAAAGTAAAGCATGTGGTTAGTACTTTAAATATACTAGTATGTGAGATAAGGACTGAATGAAATGCCAGAAATAACTAAGCATGAATGCATAAACATGAAATATCTAATAATGCAAGACCAAGCATAAAAATATTATTGAGATAATCTAAAATTTGTAAGATTGAAATCTGTATAACTGAATAACTTATAATATGTACCCTAGGTCAAGCAAACCAGATGAGAACCCCCAAGATCTTGGCCTTGCAAAATTTTTTTGTTTTAGAGAAGGTTGTCTAAGATATGATTGGGCAAGCCACTCATACCATTATGTATGAGTCATACGCACTCTTCCCTCCCCTCTTGTACCTTAAACATCCTAAGAGTGTAGCATAATATCCACTATAAGATCCCTTAAATCATACCTTAAGGTATATTTCATACCAAGACCAATCATATAGAGTCTGGTCTTAAACATGGGTAGATTATTTTTGGTACGGGTGGTAGGTATGGTTTAGTTCATGAGTCGTACGCTTTGGATATGACTCAAGGGTTTGAAATCGTACCATGATCATTGTAGATGCCTTAGGTAGATCCTATAGTACAGGTTAGGGTACCACTCATACCCTAGGGTATGGTTGAATCAAGTGAGTCATACCCAATGTTGTGGCTGTTTTATAGTTTTTAACTAAGGGACCTATTGTAATTCCTTGATTTTCTAGAGCAGAATGCCATACTGTGCTTATAATCCTGAAGGACCACAAGCTAACCCTTATTTGGTACCTGCTGCAATAACTGTATAAAAATGCTAAATAATGTGAAAAACTGGCGAAAAACTTTCCATAAGGTTCAAAATGTCTAAAATAATCAATACTGAAAAATAAATACAAATACATACATTCGAAAAACCTCTAACTGTCTGAACTATGGAGTTGATGATACATGTCCCCTACTAATTTCATCTACTGAAAATAAACTAAATCTAATGCCATAATAAAATAAGGATCATCCTCAAATGAAGAGGACTCACTACTATATCTACTGCTACTGACTGAGTCTAGAATGCTAAGGGTGCTCTAGATCTTACGCTTCGGAACCTATGGCATAAGACACCATAGCATAAGAGAAAAGTATGTGTTAGTACTTTGAATATACTGATATGCTAGATGAGATAAGTCTAAATGCAAGGGCTTATGCATGTACATAACTTAACTAAATAATCATGAGAGTACTGAATGAGGACATATGCATGAATGCAGAAACCATAATTGAAATTGCAGTAATACAGGATACAAATTATGAATACTGGTTTCTAAATATTGACTTACTGATGACTAAGTCTGTTAGTACTGATGTCTAAATTTACTAATACTGAGAGACTGAATAACTGAGTCTATAGAGATTGATGTCTAATATTACTGATACTTATTTATTATATCTGAGATCAAGCCTATATAACGGGTGACCTCTGAGTTTACTGGTAATGATATCTAATACTTGATAAACTAAATCTTAGATGAAGATTATATAATGGGTCATCTCTGAATCTACTGATAATGAATATGATTGTCTGAATCTGAGATCAAGCTGATATAATGAGTGATCTCTAAGTCTACTCATAATGAATATCATTTTCTGAACCTGAGATCAAGCCTATATAATGCGTAATCTCTGAGTCTACTGATAATGAATAGGATTGTCTGAATCTGAGATAAAGCCTATATAACAGGTGATCTCTGAGAGTAGTCAATCCTAGTATAACAGGTGACTCCTCAGCTCAATTTTATTACTGAGACCGAATTTGAAACCGAGATTGTGGGAGGTAGTCATCTAACTGACATATCCCTTATAGCTAGTTGGGGTCGAACTTGTACCCCAGTTGGAAAGGTGTCAGTACCGTGCCATAGGTAAAGACACTTCTCTCTGAACCCAAGATGCCATGCCTAATATAAAGGGTGACACTTGGTTGGAGCCAAGCCTAATATAACAGGAGACTCCGAGGAGGTAGTCAAGCCTAATATAATGGATGACTCCACATCTTACGCTGGCTACGCAGTTCTGGAGAAATAGGGATTGCTACTAACAACTCTGTCTAAATAATGGGTAAGCCTTCATCCCTGCCCTTGCTCAGTGTTGAATCCTACTCCCAACATAATAGACACAGAACTATTTCTTAGAATGTACAAGACTTAGCTAAATCTATTACTATTCATATTTCTTGACTGATCTGACTGAATTAACTTGGTTCCATTGACTAACGTAATACTACTAAGGTCTGAAGTAAATATTAAATACCACTAAAATCTGAGTTGAGTACTAAACTGAAGCTAGAATGCAAATAATACTTCGATTACTGAGTTATATAACTATCTAAGAGTACTGAATTGTATAACTGATTGAGTTCTAAGAATCATGATTTAACTGAGATTATCATGAAAAATAACATGGGCTCTAGATTTGCAGCTAAATTATCGGGTATAATTACCCCAAGGACTCAATAACATAAAAGTAAAACACAACCATCTTAAATAATCACGACCATGGACTTTCAATCATTATTACAATCATTAAAGCATCTCTTCAAGCACTTGGAAATCATAAACATGTAATAGCATAGGGAAATATGCAACTGGCTCATACTCCATTCAACAAGGTATTATAACAGATATTTTACATGCATTGAAGAGAACATAATTAGGGAATTTTATGCTACCATGTCATAATTTATTCACTAAGGCTTTTCAACAAACACTTGGCATACATGAACTTACACACAATTTGAGGATTTCTAGTCCAAATGCTATGATGGCTCTAATTCCTTCAAATAAGCATTTTATCAAACATATGGGGCGCATGCTTTGGTTATACCACAAATTCTATACTTAATAATCATGAATACATCAATATCATGCAACATGAAGAGGGTTTATCATAAACATCATACAATTCATCACATACTAGAATCAACTCTTGAAATTGATAGTCTAAATCATGAATTAAAACTCAATAATAACATGAAATTCAATTTCAATTCACATGAATCATGAAACTCATAAATATGAGATCGTTGAATTTAGAAAAGGGTTCTTGAACTTCTTGTGTGGAAGGAACCCAAGAACCAACATATAAAGTACCTTATTATATGAATCTCAGAAGAATTACGGAGGAATCTTGATGACTTAGGTCTTGCATTAGTAACCCTAGGTCTTGTTCTTGAAGAAAATTAAGAGAAACAAACAATATTTTGATGTAAATATATTGAATTTTGTGATAAAGAGTATATATAGGGATTGGGAAAAGACCCTTTTTCCCCTTGGAATTAACATTTGGAAGTGGAAAAATATTGATTTTACGTGCTGGCGCGACGTGCCATAATTGCACCAACTTAATAGAAATTGGAGGATTGAGAAACTGAGCCTTAGCGCGACCCGGTGGAAATCGCATTGCCTCCTTTGTTGGAAATTGGAAAGATGCTACAATGCGGTCATGGAGGCTCATTGGAATTTCACAATTGCCATTTTGGCTGGCTCCATGATGCGCTAAAGTGTCAGGTGGCACACTTTCTCACTAAAAAGGCTCTAACTCTTTGCCTGAGTGTTGGATTTGGGCGAATCTGGTGTCGACAAAAAGATTATTCAATTCTCTACATGAAAAAAATTGATATTATGGAAATTCTACATGGTTTAAAATACTTCCCACTATGGAAGTTACTTTTCAATCTTTTAAGGCTGAAATTACACTTCACTTGACATACTCTAAGGCTTAGACTATGAGAGAACTCTGTGGGGTCTTACACCTATGGTCATTTCCTAACCCTAAATCTTTAAGTACCCTAACTATATAAGTGTATATGGCCTCCTAAAACACATTTTGAGGGGATCAAACATCCAAAACACTCTCTTAAAAGCTTTGGAAAGTTGTGAGGCTAGGGTTATAGGGGAGTTCATCTTGGGGGCAAGAAGAGTCAAGTTTTCTTCGTGAATCATCATGAGTAAGGCATATAAATATTCCCCTTATAAAATAACTCAAATACCATGTATTTTACACTTGGATTAGTAAGTTTACATCATGATTTTTAAATCAAATTAAAAGGGTCTTTGTTGTCAATGGTTAATAATGTTTGTTCGTGCTTAAACTTGTGATGATACACATTATTGGTACGGGTTCACATGCATGGACACTTTTTATATTTAGTTTAACATATGGGTCTTTAATAACTCTAATAATGATGAATTACACCATGAAATTGGTCTAGCTAAAGGTATGCACAGAAGATGTTAGTGAAAATGTCTAAATAAATTTTATAGTCACATGTTAATTGACTATTGGACTATGGTTTAGGTCTAATAAATATAAATGAGATATGATACTTTTATAATCAAATGTAAATACATATTAATTAGTTGGTAAATACATCTTTGGCCATGTATGGAGTTATAATGAAGGTGAATGCTTGGTAAATAGTTAGTAAGAACCTTGTTAATTAGGTAATAGATTTGTTTATGACTTTGGAAAGTGTGATTTCCCAATAAGTATGAATGGTTTATAAATGGTATTATGATGATATTGTTATACATGTAATTATTGAAATTATGACCATGTTGGTTGATGGCTAAGAAAACAAGGTTTAATTCCCTAAACAAGAATTTGAATTCTGTTTGTATTGAAATATGGTATGAGAATTCTAGTGTAGAATGTTATTTATAAGGGCGATGATGACCACAAGTTGAATTGAATAATAAATTAACTAAGGAATTTAGCCTATATAAATGATTGGTAGTCAAATTGTTGTGTAAAGGTCAAATATTCATCTATGGTATTTATATATAGCCTTGGTGGCTAGAATTACCTAAATGGGTTTGAGTCTGTATGTGTTGAATTATATAGGTGTTAATGCATGAGTACATATTGTTAGAATCCAAATTTTATGTACTGATTATATATGTCGGTTTGTGGTTCATTTCCACTTACCATATAAGTTGAGTCGATATGTAGTTTGTATCCACTTACCATGTGAATTGAGTTAGTTTGTAGTTTGTGTCCACTTACCATATAAGCTGAGTTGGTTTGTGGTTCATGTCCATGTACCATATGAGTTGAGTTGGTTTATGGTTCATGTCCACTTACCATATGAGTTGAGTCGATTTGTGGTTTGAGTCCACTTAACATATGAGATAAGTCGATTTGTGGTTCGTGTCCACTAACCATAAGAGTTAAGTAGATATCTAGTTCGTGTACACTTACTATATTAGTTGAGTTAGTATGTGGTTTGTGTCCATTTACCATATGAGTTGAGTTGGGTTATGGTTTGTGTACACCTACCATATAAGATATGATGGTGGGAGTTTCAGGTCCAGTTTCTGGTAATAGCTTAGAAACTCTAAGCACTGAACATATAAGGATGAAAGGTTTGAAATCCTTCACTCCATGTCTTATGAATGAATGTTTCAATAATGTCGGCTATGACTTATTCCATTATTTGGCATGTTGTGTAACTATATGTGCATGTATCCTCATATATGCCTACATTTAGGTAGATGTGTTTGCATATGATGATTTTACTTTGATTTGAACAATGCACTATTTTATCCTTATCAATGAGTTACATGCTAGCACTCCAACTGCCAACCTTCTTAGGATTCTATGTCCCCACGCAACATAGGGGCAGAGCTTAATCATTTTTTTCTACGCAATGACCAAGTGTTTGGGTGGATCATGTGTTACATTAATGTGGTGAGCTTTTATTCTATGAAAGAAACATATTTCAGTCTTTTTGCCTCATGCTTTAAATTTGATATTGGCTATTGTCGGGGGCATATCCTGATGCACATATATATAGACTTCAGAATATATATGTAGGCATTGTGGACAACTGCGACTCGGGTATATTGACTAGTGTGTTGAATTTAATGAAACAATTAGACATGTTTAAGTTATGACTTTTAGTATGATTTCTTTTATCTTATACTATGATCAAAATTCATTTGACTCTTGTGATTGATGTGAACATTAGGTTAGGTTAACGGGGGGGAGGGGGGGTTTGAGGTGCCCATATGACATAATCCAGTTTTAGGGCATGTCAAGTTGGTATTAAAGCCTAGGTTTTAGTGTCATGGGGTGTCCATAAAGCCATGTAAAGTAGAGTCTCTTTTATGAGTGTGAAGCATGCCACACTTATAAAAGAGGGGTATAAGACATTTTAGGAATATTTCCCTTTCAACTATTTCAATATCAAGCTAAAGAGTCTAAGATCTTAGATTCCTCTAATTTTTATTTGCCTTATCTTTCAAATCATTCCTCAAAGGAAATCTGATACTCAGGCAAACTCTTTAGCCTTCATTTAAGACAACATAGGTGGAGATCATCAAACTTCTAGGGTTTAGACCTCGGCTAGGGCTGCAACATTTGACCATTCTCATGGGGTTACACCTATCCCAACCAACCCTACTTATGAGAGTAACACTCTTCCTCAGTCCCCTCAAGGGGATGCTCTTAATGCTGAGTTTCATTACTTTATCATCCTCTTATCCCAATTAGTAGCTTCTCAATTTGTGTGTGGTACTTCTTATGCTCGATCATCTAAGGCCACAAGAGTTGGTCAATTCATGAGGTAGTACCCTCCTATGTTTACGGGTGTGAAGGTTGAGAAAAATCCCCAACGTTTCATTAATTAAATGGACAAGATCTTTCAAATTATGCATATGTCGAAGGTGGAAGGTGTTGTGTTTGCTTTCTACTAGTTTAAGGATGTAGAGTACCAATGGGACAAAGAGTGGGAAGTTACTAGAGGTGTGAATGGTATTGTTGTCATGTGGAAGGAATTCTCTAGTTCCTTCTTAGATAGTTACTTTTCTCTAGAGTTGAGGAGAGAAAAATTAGAAGAGTTTGTGAATTTGATACAAGGTAGGATGTTAGTTAAGGAGTATACCTTGAGATTCCATCAGTTTTCTAGGTATGCCCCTAAGATTATTTCTATCATGAGAGATAGGATGCGTAAGTTTGTTTTAGGATTATCTCCTGAATTAGTTCTTGAGAATATGGTGACTTTATTGATCAGTGGTATGAACCTCTTTAGGTTAGTTCTGAATATGCAATAGTTGGATAAATATAAAAAGAAATAAGGTGAGATTAGTGAAATACAAAGTAAGAGGTCTCAGTCTTCTTAGCCAAGTAAACCCCATCAGTCTAGTTATAGGTCATCAAAAAGAAAGAATTGAGTAGGTAGTGATTCTTAGTCATAGTGGGGCCCAATCAGAGCCGACCTGTTCTCCTTGTAGATTTTGTGGTAAGCATCATCATGGTGAGTGTATGAAAAGGAAGAACAAGTGTTTTATATTTTGCTAGATTAGGCTTATGTAGAAAGAGTGCGTTTATCGAGTGGCTACTCTAGATGGAAGGGCCCTTATTTCTTCTTCATCTACTCCTACACTAAAGTGTGTCATCTCTTCTTCTAATTCTAGTATTGGTGTTGGATGGAGTCGCTTGTATGTACTTTATAGTCACTAGGAGTCTGAGGCATCTTCGAATATTATATTGGGTGTGTTGAAAACTCCGTCTCCATAATATGTATGATCTAATATATGATTGTGTATTTCAATTTGATTCTGCATCATTCAGGCTCCCTTTTTTGTTGTTACCCTGATAAGAGACTCTGTCGTGGTAAGGAGTTAATAAAGGGTGTGTGATAGCTATTGGTAGTAAGAAAAACTCTTATTGATTGATAGAGGTGGATATGATTGTGTTAGATGTCATTTTGGGAGTGGATTTTTAGCATTCATATTGTGCTTTATTATATTATCAGGCTTATAAGGTGTAATACCCCACAAAATTCTCTTGTAGAATAAGGCTTAGGGCGTGTCAAGTGAGGTATAATTCTGGTCCTAAAATATTGAGAAGTGAATTCCTAAGTGAGTATCATTTTAACTATTTAGAATTTCCCTAATTTTGACTTTTTATCACATGGGAAATTTGATAAGCTTTTTGTCGATATAAGATTATCCCAAATCTATACCCGGGTAAAAGGTTATGGAAAATTTAAGTCCTAGTCGTAAAACAGTGTCATTTTAGTGCTTGTCGCATTGCGGAGAGGGTCTATTTCCCTATATTCAATTACCAGTGGTGTGGCGTGATTTTGATGTATCACGCTGAAGCGCCAAGTCCCAACTAGTAGGATAACGCGATGGCTCCGTGTCGCTGTGACTACAAGATTCCCATTTGTCAATTTCCAGTGAGTCACCATGATAGTAGCGCATCGCGGTGGCCCATGAAATCGGGTTCCCAGTTTAATTTTTTTCCAGCTTCATTCAGAAGTTAACAAGGGTACTTTGGACTTTTTCCAAGCCTTTTAAACTGTGCAAACACCAAATCAAGGTCATTTACAAGCATTCTATGAATTTTTCTCAAGTTCTCTCTTAACAAAAACCCTAAGTTTCCAAAACCTCTTCAGTGAATATCAAGAATCCACCATAAATTTTCTAAATTCAGTCAAGATTCAAGGTTCCCAAGTAAAGGGCTTCAAGAACCCTCATTCAAGAGTACAAATAGAGTTCCAAAAGCGAGAGTTCATTCAAAGCTTCTAATTCAAGGTATGTGGGGTTTTGAACTATGGTAATCCTTTCACCCTTGTGCCTAAAAGGTTAGTTAAACTACAATTCTCTGCAATTTATGAGATTTTACCTGAAACTGAATTGGGGTTTTTCACCCATTGTTATTGGTTGCAAGCTTTTGATGTTTTCCTTGAATTAAGAGTCTAATGACATGATTTTTGCATGTTTTCTTGAGAAATTGCAGCTGGGTCTATGCCCCATGATTTTAATCCTTGAGAAGATAGTAGTTCAAATGTTTGAAACGTTGAAGAATATGAGTATGTTGAGATTTTGAGATAAATTGCTGAAATTTCCAGATTTCTACATGAGTTATGAATCTATATGCTATCTATTATGGTTTTGATGAGTTTTAACTTGAGATTGAATTATGGGTTATTAAGCCCTACTTGAGACTTGAGATTTTACGAACTATTGTGCTATAAGCACCCATGATTTGAGTATTCTGAGATTATTAACAAATGTTTTGACCTAATGGTCATTGAGTTTTGAAATCCACTTTACTACATGAGATTTTAGATTTGATTATTGGGTTTGTGATGAACCATGAGATTGTTTTTAAAAGTGAATTTTTATGAGATGAGCAAAAATAATCTAAAGGGTGTAGTATTTATCACCGAACGGGTAAGTTACTATGGTTTCTTACCCCAAAAATACATGTCACCGTAGGTTAGGCCTGAGGCCAAGTTTATGATTATCATTGGGTGGACTATTTCTGGTAGGGGTGGTGGGTATTGTTAAGTAAATATGTTGTACCCTTTAGATATGACTCAAGGGTGTGTATTCATACCATTATCAATATTGATGACATTGGTGGAGCTTAGGGTACAAATTACGGTACCACTCATACCCTATGGTATGATTGACTCAAGTGAGTCATACCCAACATCGTGTCCATTTTCTAGTTTTTAACATAAGGCCCTATGATTATTTCCTAACCCCAAAAGACTAAGTCCTCTCACAATATAAGTATATATGTTATCCAAAAACATATTACGAGTGGATCAAACATCCAATACATTCTCTCAAAGACTTTGGAAGATTTGTAGGGTAGTGCTTTAATAGAGTTCATCTTGGGGGAAAGCGAAGTAAAGTTTTCTTGATGGATCATCTAGTTTAAGGTATATAACTCTTCTCCTTGTTAAATAACTCAAAACCCATGCATTTTACAATTAGATTATTAAGTGTACATGGTGATTTTGAAATAAAATAAAAAGGGTTTTTATCATCAATGATGAATAGTGTTTGTTCATGCTTAAACTTTTGATGATACACGTTATTGGTGGTGGTTTGCATGCATGGAAACTTTTTGCATGTGGTTTAATAAATGGGTCTTGAATAACCCTAATAATGATGAATTACACCATAAAATTGGTCTTGCTAAAGGTATGTACCTAAGGGGTTTGTGAAAATGTCTAAATAAATTATCTAGTCACATTTTAATGGTGTATTGGACAATGGTATTGACCTAATGAATATGAATTTGATAGCATATTGCAATAACGAATCTGAATACTTTGTAAATGGTTGATAAAGGCCTAGTTGGCCATGTATGATTTTATAATGAATGTGACTGCTTGGTTAATTATTGATAAGGACCTTGTTAATTTGGTAATGGATTAGTTTATGACTTTTGAGGGTGTGATGGCCCAATAAGTATGAACTTTCTTGATCTTATCAGGACTGAAGTGCAAACATCCTATTCTTGAAGTCCCCTGGTGGCACTGGAATTAGCGCCCTGCTGAGTTGGACGACCACCTGGAGCTGCTGAAGAGTTAGTCTGACCCTGCTAGCGATCATTCCTGCCCTTCCACATACATACAGGACACTCCCTCATCCTATGGCCTAGGTTTCCATATCCAAAACACAAATCACTACAAGCTCGACACACACCGTGATATTTTTACAACACTTCCCACAAAGAGGATTAGTATGACTACTGACCGTGCTTCCCTGAGATTTGGATCCTAGTTCTCTATCCCAATTGTCATTCCTAAAATTTGGCACTGGCACACTTGCTGAAGATGAATCTGGGGTTAAAGATTTATTTAAGATCTGAGAATGATTACCTCCCTCTGACCTTGGTTAAGTGAAATTAAATTTAACTGTTCTGGCCTTTTTATTCTCACTCTCTTTCACCTTAAGCTTTTGTTCCTCAATCTTCAAAGCATGAACCATTAGCCTATATATGTCCATTTCTTAATAAACATCATAGTCCAACACTCCTTTACCACACTATCAGCTACACCAAAAAAAAAACTTAATCATTCTAGACCTATTATCAACCACCATCGAAGGAGCATACCTTGCCAACTGAGTAAACTTAAGTGAGTATTCCTTCAAACTCATATTACCTTGCTTCAAGTTAATAAACTCTGCCATCTTCACTTCTCTCGACACTAAAGAAAAGAACCAGTCAAAAAAGGTTGTAGCAAACTCTTTTTACTCTACAGGCCCTGCCTTATCAACCCTTTTTACTTCTCCATTTATTATACTAATTTGAGCCACATCCTACAACAAGCATGAAACCACTTCTACATTCTCACTCATAGCGACACCCATGATATCTGTCACCTTCAGAACCATATCAAGAAACTCCTGTGGATCCTCCTTGGACATTGATCACCAAAACAAAGGGTGATTCATTTGGGTAAAGTCGCGAATCCTAGATGCAGCTATATTTTACACAACATTTTTTGGGGAAATAGTCTAATGATTATGCTAAGAAGCTACTAAATGAGCTAATGTAGTGAAGGTAGCTCTGATCTCGGCATAAGAGACATGCTCATTCAGGGGATCTTCCTGAACAGGTGAAGGTGCGGGCTGATTCCCATTCCTTCTTTTGTTATTCTTTTTCAGAGGAATTTTCTGTAATGGAATAAAGGATGTATTAGAAAGAGAGTTTGAATAAAGTTCATGCTCACTTGCACAACATGAATACTGAAAGAAGGAAAACCTTCCCTAAAACGTCTTGTAGCCTCTTGTCCATAAGCGTAGTGTGCTTCACAGCCATGCACGATACTCTACTCAAAGTTGCTTTTCAGACTTTCTAGGACACCATTAAACCTTACGCTAGGACACCAAGTTTTTTCCTGACTCGAGGCTACCCGCTAGTCGCGATAATGGTGCTTACGATCAAAAGTGACCACAAGTTTACCCATGAGCTTTCACTTACTGTGAGCATTAAGTAACTGATAATAAAGATATATGTCGAAAAAAACTAATAAATTCAATAAGTTTTTTAAATACTAAAAGTGTAACTGAATCTACAAGTCTAAAAATATCTATGAAAATACTAAAATTTTCCTGATAACACTAATAAACTAACTGACTATCTGAATATATAAAAAGCCTCTAACTGGCTGGCTGTGGAGTTGATGGGACAAACCCCCAACTAACTCCAACTAAGTAAAATAGGGGAATACTGAAATAACTAAATGAAAGACAAATTTGTCCTCGTAATTTGAGGCCTCACCATTATTTTTGTTGTGTTAATGCTGAACTATCCAAGCACGGTCAGGAATCTATGCGTCCAAGCCTATGATATAAGACGCCATAGCATGAAGAAAGTATACAGTTATTAATTTGAATATACTGGTATATGTGATGATGTTAGGCTAAAATACATGAGTTAACTATGCATGATGTAATGGTTGACTAAATATTTTGAGATATCTGAGTAGGCATGCATGAAAACTGAAATATTGAGAATGCAAGACAAAGCATATATACATTTCCAAAATAATCTATAAACTGAAATACTAAAATCTGATAACTTAATAGTTGAGAATCAACATTTTTTGGTCAATAAAGTCTTATCTGAAACTATACTAAATACTATACTGAAGCTGTAGGAGCTATCTATAACAAACATACCCCAAATCTATTGTTAGGTCAAACCTATAACCTAGTTGGAAGGGTGTCAGTACCATGCCATGGGTACTAACACTGGTTTGTTAATCCACAAATATGATGTCCCAAAGGACTAGGGGTCATGCCTAACTGACAAGGGAACCCTCAAAGTCTATGGTGGCATCATAGTTCTATAATTTAGGGACTGCTACTAACATCTCATACCTAACTGACGGGGGACACAAGTGACTCATGCCTAACTAATGGGGGAGACACCATCTCTACGTTCACTCGGTGCTATGTTTTACTCCCAACCGAATGATACTGATTACTGGACTAAACTAAGCTTAATTGGACAAACAACTTATCATAATAAATGACTAAATGATAATGCTCATGGTATATCTAAAATTATTCTGAAGATACTGAAATTATGTAAACAACTAAGTATTGGGTATTCATATGTAAGACCCAAAAAATCCTAAGCTTGACTCAGGCCTTTAAAGTTTCTTAAGGGATCCAAGAATCTGAAAATTTTAGCTAAGTATTCATGCTTCGAGTTATTTTAGCCTGCATAGCTAAGTGTTCATATATGCCGCCTCCAATGCCACCAGTGGGCAACGCCCAAACAGACTCTATCCACTTCAGTCCCTACATGATCAGGAAAGTTCTCATGATGTGGTCACTAGTATATTAAAAGTTTATCATTTACATGTTTATGCTTAGCTAGATCCAGGAGCTTCTTTGTCCTTTGTAACTCCATATATAGATGTTGACTTTAGAGTTAGTCCAAAAATCCTAGCAGAGCCTTTTTCAATCTCTACCCCAGTAGGTAAATATATTATAGCCAGGCGGGTATGCAGAAACTGTTTGATTATGGTATCTCAAAATATCAATTCAATAGACTTAGTTGAATTAGAGATGACAGATTTTGATATCATTCTCAACATTGATTAGCTTCACTCATGCTATGCCTCAGTTGACTGCAGATATAGAATTTTCCAAATTCAATTTTCGAATGAGTCCATCCTAGAGTGGAACGGTATTACTTTAGCATTTAGGCGTGAGCTTATTTCCTACCTTAAAGTAAGGAAAATGATATCTAAGGGATGTGTCTACCATTTCATTCGAGTCCAACACTCTAGTTCAGAAACCCTTACTCTCTAGTCAGTATCAATAGCATGTAAGTTCCCGAATGTGTTTCTCAAAATTCTTCAAGGGTTTCCTCCCAAGAGGGAAATTGACTTCAGAATTGACCTTCTTCCAAATACTTAGCCTATTTCTATTCCCCCATAAAGAATAGCTCCATACAAACTTGGAGAATTAAAAGAACAGTTGAAGGATCTCTTATAGAAGGAATTCATCAGATCCAGTGTATCCTCTTAGGGTGAACTAGTTTTATTCATAAGTAGGAAAGACAGTTCTCTTAGAATATGTATAGACCATCGTCATCTAAATAAAGTCAAGGTCAAAAATAATTATCCACTTCCAAAAATTGATGACATGTTCAATCAACTTCAGGATGCCAGTTATTTTTGTAAAGTAGACCTCAGATCAGGCTATTATCAGCTTAGAGTCAGAAAATGTGACATCCTAAAAATAGCCTTCAGATGTTGGTATCATCACTTCGAATTCTTAGATATGTCATGTGACATCCAATGCCCAGCAGCTTTCATGGACTTAATAAATCATGTGTTCAAATAGTACTTGGACATGTTCATCATAGTCTTCACTGATGATAACCTAATCTACTCTCGAAGTGAACATCCTCATGCAGACCATCTCAGAATAGTGTTACAACCTCTCAAAAACTCTCTGATTTTTGTCAAATTTAGTAAGTGTGAATTTTGGTTAAGTTTAGTAGCTTTCCTCGGCCATATCATTTCCGGTGATAGCATTAGAGTTGATCCCCAAAACATCATAGAAGTCAAAAATTGGCCCAGACCCATCTCTCCACCAGATATTAGGATTTTCGTAGGCTTGGCCATCTATTACCGATGGTTTGTTGAGATATTTTCATCTATTTCATCCCATATGTCTCAATTGACTCTGAATAAAGTCAAATTCCATTGGTCAGATTCTTGTGAGAAAAGTTTTTAGGAGTTGAGAACTCGACTAACTACAACCCAGTTTTGACTTTACCAGATAGTTTAGATGGATTTGTGGTATATTGTGATGCTTCTAGAGTTGGTTTGGGTTGTGTTTTAATGTAGAATGGTAAGGTCACAACTGATGCCTCTTGACAACTTAAGCCCCACGAAAAGAACTATACCACTCATGATCTTGGGTTAGCAACAGTAATGTTTTCCTTAAATATATGGAGGCATTATTTGTATAGAGTGCAGGTAGATATGTTCACTAACCATAAGAGCCTGTTGTACGTATTTTCTCAGAAAGATCTAAACCTCCATCAGAGAAGGTGGTTGGATTTGTTGAAAAACTATGACATGAGTTCCTGTATCACTCGGACAAGGACAATGTGGTGGTTGATGCTCTCATTAGGATTTCTATGGATAGTGTTGCTCACGTTGAAGATGACAAGAAGAATTTAGCTAAGAAAGTTCATCAGCTTGACCGACTAGGTGTCCGCTTAGTCAATTCCGCAAAAGGTAGTGTATGGGTGCAGAGTAGTTCAGAATCATCTATGGTTTCCATGGTGAAGGAAAAGTAGGATAGGGATCCTAGTCTAGTTAAGTTAAAAGAATCAGTCAGAGATTAGAAGGTGGAGGTTTTCTCCTAAGGGGGAGATGGTGTATTGCGTTGTCAGTGTCGGCTATGTGTGCCAGGTGCTGATGACGTGAGGCAATGGATTCTTGTAGAAGCACATGGTGCGTGCTACTTGATTCATCTAGGGGCTAGTAAAACATACCAAGACTTGCGGGAAGTTTATTAGTGGAGTGGGATGAAGAGAGATTTAGCAGGGTTTGTAGCTAAATGCTCAACATATCAGCAGGTTAAGATTGAACATCAGAAGACTAGTGGGTCCATGTAGGATTTTAGAATTCCCACATGTAAATCGGAAGAAGTGAACATGGATTTTGTGATTGGTTTGCCCCGTACTCATCGGCATCATGATTCAAGTTGGGTCATTGTAGACAGAATGACCAAATCAGCTCATTCTTACCATTCCATACCTCTTATGTAGCCGCGGATTATGCCATGTTCTATGTTAGAGATTTGGACAGATTGCATGGATTTCCCTTATCCATTATTTTAGATAAAGTTACGCAGTTCACCTCTCATTTTTGGAAATCCTTCCAAAAGGTCTTGGTACCAAAGTTCACCTCAGTATAGCCTTTCACCCTCAAAAAGATGGTCAAGCAGAAAGGACCCTCCAGACTCTAGAAGATATGTTAAGTGTGTGTGCTATTAACTTTAAAGGCATTTGGGATGACCATTAGCAACTGATTGAGTCTGCATATAATAACAGTTACCATTCCAGCATTCAGATAGCTCCATTGGAGGTGCTCTATAAGAGGAGATGTATACCTCCCATTGGATGGTTTGAAGTGGGTGAAGCCACAGTGGTAGGGCCTGACTTGGTGTCTGATACCTTAGAAAAAGATCAGTTGATTAGGGAGAGGCTTAAGATAGCTCAAAGACAACAAAAATCATACATAGATGTATGAAGAAAAGATCTTTAGTTCCAAATTGGTGATTATGTATATTTAAAGATATCTCCTATGAAAGGAGTAAAGAGGTTTGGCAAGAAGGGTAATATCAGTCCCTGATATGCCGGTCCTTACCAAATTCTCAGCCATTTTAGAAAGGTAGCTTACAAGCTTGATTTTCTTTCAGACTAAGCTTCAATCCTCCCATTGTTTCATGTCTCTTTGCTAAAGAAATTCATAGGTGACCCAGCATTTGTAGTCCCTATTGAGGGCATAGATGTTCAGAACAGTCGATCTTATGAAGAGGTTCAAATCAAAATCCTCAATTATTAGATTCGCATATTGAGGAGCAAAGAAGTCTCTCTAGTCAAAGATCTTTGGCAAAATTAATCCGTTGAGGGAGCTACATAGGAAGTAAAAGCAGATATGCAGACCAAGTATCCTCACCTCTTCTCCACAAGCTCAGACTCAGCTCACGGTAACAGTTTTCCTTAAATTTACTCAATTTCATGTTCAGGTGTAGATACTTAGTATTAAATAACGTTTCATACTCAGTCATGTATTCATGAATTAGTTAAGTCATGTACTCATGTATTAAATATGCATATTTAGTATGATAACTTAGTATATCATTAATCTATGCTATGAAATCATGCTTCAGTTGTGCATGTCCAATATGCACTTTCAGTCTATCAATTCTCCCATCTTAGTCAGTCTTATTCGAGGACGAATGTTTCCAAGGGGTAGACATTATAAGACCCCAAAAAATCCTAAGATTGATTCAGTCTTTTAAAGCTTGTTAAGGGGTCCCAGACGTAGAAAATTTTTGCTAAGTATTCATGCTTAGAGTTATTTTATCTTGCATAGTTTGCAATCTTTTTTTGGGACCCTTACGATCATTAAATATTGATCTTTAAGTTGTTTCATGATAAAATATGTCAGTAGGTGTTCTCGGGTGAGTTTTGGATTTTTTGTAAGTCATTTGAGGCACGTTTGGGAGTCCAAACCAGTGTATCGATGTGATCTTAATATGTCGTGTTGCCTATCGCATCCATGAATATTTTCCTCCAGCTCCCAGTGCAATTTCCAGTGAACTGATGCAAACTCGATGTGGCGCGTCGACTACAGCGTCGACCCCATTTATGCGATCCATCGATCTGTGTCTCACTAAGTTAGTTTTTAGTCATTAGGATTTTGTGTAATCAGGGGTATTTGGGTATTTTTCCAACAACTATTCAGCCCCAAAAATATATAATTTAGCTCCCCTTAAGCAAATTACACTCATTGTCTCTCAAATTACTTATGAACAAACCCTAGGGCTTTCCATTCAAGACCAATTTTCAAGAATTTCGACCATCAAGGTATGTCAAGCGTTCATCCAAGGGTTCCTTTGACTCTAGGAGACAAAGCAACTCCTTTTAAAATTTAATAGATTGATTTGATGAATTTCATGATTGAATTTGATTGGGTTCATGACGGTGATGTTAGTTTGGGTTAGAATCCACAAATAATTTATAAGTTCATGGGAAAAAATGGCATGTATGGGTTGTTTTATGGTTTCATGTTAAAAAACCCTTTGAATTGTGAGTTGGATTTATGATTTTGATGCTTGCATGTTATATTAAATTCATGTGCATAAATTATGCTCTTCAAGTGATCGATGAATTGTTCATGTTGGTTGAGTAGTGTAACCATATCATGCTAGTATTTGTATAAGTTCATGTCATACAAGGGTTTGTCAAAATGCCTTAATGAATTATTTGTGATCAAGAAATTTTTTATCATGTTTAAAGATTGTGCTATGTCTTATAATTTATCCTATCAAATACTGGGGTTATTCAATACTCAACAATTTAGCTATTTACCTAGAGCTACAGTAGTTACAGAACAGTCTCAGTAGAGTCACAAACTGTAGTACTCAGTAATCGGTCATAGTCTTTGTTCAGCATTCAGTTTAAAACTCAGTTAACTCAGTTCATTAATAGAACTCAGTAGTATTCCACCAGTTAGCGAAACCCTATGAACTCAGTTCAGTTCAGTTAGAGAGTATGATCAGCAATAGCTCAATCAAGTCTAGTATAGTGTAATAATGAAATTAATGTTTATTCAGTTAGGAGTTAGATTCAACACCGAGCGAGAACAGGGATGGTGGCTTTCCCGCCAAGTAGGTAGATCCATTAGTAGCAATCCTTGTACTCCAGAACTACGTAGCCAGCATAGGATGAGGATTCACCCACTAAAATAAAAACAACCAATAAGAAAGGGAAATATGGTCCCAAAAAGTCCAAATCTTGTCCCAATTGGTCTTTTAGGATAGGAAAAATCCGATCGCGCCCCGTCCTAACAGGCTCTACCACTAAAGGTCATTAACAAGGAGTCCAATAAACCGGTCCCTAATACCCATTTGTGACGGGAGAAAAACTAGTCATAATTTCCTTTTAGTGACGGTATATCGTGTCCAAATCGACTAACCAACTGGTCTTAATTATTCTTTTGCGAAGATCAATCTCGTCTAAAATAGACTAACTACCTCGTCATAATTAATTTTTAGTAATGGTATTTCTTGTCTCAAATAGACTAACTAACTCCTCGTAATTATCTTTTTATGATTAGCAATCTCATCCCTACTAAGCTAACTACCTTGTCATAATTATCTTTTAGGGACGGTATTTCTTGTCTCAAATAGACTAACTACCTCATCATAATTATCTTTTTGCGATGGTATTTTTTCATCCCAAATAGACTAACTACGTGGTCATAGTTATCCTTGAGCGACAAACAAAATTCTTTTCCTAGATCAACCTTTAAGGAAGGGACACATTCTAGTCATAGATCAACCTTTAAAGATGAGCAACATCTCATCCTCGATAAACATTTAAAGGTGACCAATATTTCTAGTCTCTAATTAATCTCAAATGAGCCTAATATCACAAAATAATAAATTTCATCAAATAAATACCAAATTTCTATCGAGAATCTTGATACAAAAACATGATATATATAATTAGAGACTAGAAAACTTATAGTAAACATCACATGATATTAGTTTCAATATTTATTTCACAAAAGACATAGTTACGATCCCAATCGAGCTAGAGTATCGTACCACATTTTTCATAACATTTGAATACATAGCAAAAAATTAATCAAGTTACTCATGTATCTACTATTTATTTAAGTCATTGATTTTCAATTCAAATTGCCAACTTCCATCACTAGCCCAAGAAATAATCAAATCCTTGACTTTCAATTCCTATTGTTTCTCCTAAATCAAGTAACTCCTGCAACAGTAAAATAAAAATTTAGTACATCACTTCACCTTATATGCTCAACATAAATCAAGTAAGTAAATATATCAACGTACCAAATTCAATTTTTAAGCACTCAAGTGTAGAGAAAGCTCTGGGATATGAAGAAATAACCATTTGTTCAATGTATATTACAACAAAGAACTTTTATTTAATAATTTTATTTACTACATAATCAATTTAGATGATACAAGTATCGCCCAATATGTACATCATATCTTCACACTAACTATAATCAAATACTTCAACAGTTAATAAAAGAGAGAGTTCAAGAGTATACACAAACCTTAGTATCACTTCATTGTCAAAACTTGAAGATGAACAGAGTTCTCTCAAGGCTGCTTCTATTCTACTTCATTAAGAGAAAAAACTACAGTCAGAGATATTGTGCGAGCTCAAGTTTAAATCCAAAGGTCCACAAGCTTCTTGGAATGCAGATGTGTGTGCTCAGTTTAAAAGTAAAGAACCAAAGTACTATGTGATATGAGCAACACAATTTTTTTAAACTAAGGTACTGTGTGTGCTCAGGTTTAACTTCGGAATTCTTCCATCGGTGTCTATCACTATAGCATAAGTAATTGCATGAAGAAGATTGATGTGTAATAACTATATGGCTAACCTAAGTGGAGTGAATTTCATAGTAGTCTAAGTTATACTAAAGACAGGTTGATGGCATTGACAATCAGCAATTCGGGTCTGTGCTGGGAGGAGAATGATTCCATTGTAAATTTGTTTTTTGTGAATATTATACTATCAGCTATAATATGGAGTAAAATGACCCAGATGAAGAAGTTGCATCGTCCAGTGCCCCACATGAAAGGCAGAATCTCTATATAAAGCAGAACATTATGGATTGACATTGGTAGGAACAGCATGGTAACAGAGGAAACTTCAAGTAAACATAAAGCACTGCTTAAAAATTAACAATACTATCAAAGTTTGAGTTGAAACAAGTTGAAATATAGTTTTAAAAAATGCTATCACTCATCATCGATGGAAATAGCAAACATCAGAAAACAATGAAAAACATTTCTTACAATATTGACTTCAGTCATGCAAAACAACTCAATTAGTTCCTTGTTTTTACTAAGTATCTATCTACTTATACATCACTGAAAATTAGTTTCTCAACTCATCATTAAGATCATCTATATGACAACACATCAATAAATGATTAATACAAAGAGGTAGATAAATCAGCACCTATATTACTCTGAACATGATGATTTTCTCGGGTCGGTATTGCCTTGAAAGACTCATAGAAGAAGTTCGATTCATATGTATTACAAAAGGTTATTTCTAAACTACAATTATAATTAGAAATGCCTAATTAATTCACTCTCACTGATTTGCACACGCACACCTCTCTATCAAGATATTCACATGCACAATACTTGCAAAAAAAAACACACATGCCCCCTTATTAAAATCTTGATCACCAGAGGCCTCTCACACAATTTATTTACACACAACACACTCTCACACAATACACAGACCACCCTAAGTGATCTCCACACACATACCCTTTCATCAAGATATTCACACGCATAATACATTCAGTGAAAATACACATACTCCCTAGATTTTCCGTTAATGCAATACACCCATATACACTACATACATAGAGAAATACATGGGAGGGTCATTTTTGGATTCATCACTTCAATTCCACTCACACATACACTAGATGGAGTAGACAACAATATAACACAAAACACACACATGGGTTTAGAAATAGGTGGGATCAGAAGGCAAAAAACAAAAAAAATTGGGGGAAAAAGAAGAAGAAAAAAAAGAGATCATAGTTAGGAAAGCTTGGATTTTTGGTGAAATATCATTAAAAAAGAAATCACAATAATTACATGCTACACACACCAACCAATTGATACAGTTCATCCATCCTGCATTTCTCAAACCAATATAATAAATACACAGAGGAGGGAGAGAAGGTATATGGTTACCACTTGTATCCCTTAATTGTGGTTATTGAGCAGCGAAGAATTCTTTCATTTTCCTTATTTCATTTATCTCATCTTCTAAGGTAAACAAATGAACATTCAAGGATTTTTTCCTTATTTAAGTATTTGTTTTCCTCTGGAGTAGAACGTAGCGTGGATAATAATTCAGCCTTAGAGAAAGTGCCACATTTTAAGTCTTTTGCCTTTTCTCCACCCCAAAATGAAACAACATAAGTATGATTTTGAGGTCCAAAACACTTTTGAACAATCTCAATGCTAGATGAAGATGGCTCTGCATTCACTATTTCTTCTATTTGAGCCTGCAAAATATAGAAAGAAATATATTCTATCATTATTCCATTTAATTTCAACTAATTAATACACATATTAAATTTACCAAACGCACATGTTTTTGAATTGCTTCAGGTTTAACGATCTTGTTATCTTTCTTTGGATTCTCATAGAATATAGTTCCCATATCTCGTGGATTGCTATTTCCCCCCCCCCCCCCCCCCCCCAAACCCTTTACCTCAAAAACAAACATGTCAAATAACACTTCATAAATATTTTTTATGAAAATAAATTTATGATAATACCTTTTCAAAAATAAAATATCGAATAGGCTTGCTACCCATGTGATAAAGCAACGTCAACTTAGCTTACTTCGCTGTATTCCTTTGTTTTCCTCCTATATTTTTAAAACAATAAGTTAAATTTTAATAATACAAATAAAATTTATAAAATAAAAGTGAGTTACATAAATCCCAACAAGAAAATCTATCTCGAAACCAGTGAGTTGCAAAATATAAAAGTACTTACACACCTGAAAAGCTTCAGAAGAAAAATGTTCCTTTACCAACGACTCCCATTGTTTCTTGTCTATTCCATATGTCTTATTCTTTAGAGCTTGTTGGAATAACTTATTCTTAAAATATCTTCCATATAAGTATTCTCTCCAATTGTTCCAAAACTCATTCATCCATCACAAAATATATTCATAATGATCACTCAATTCAACACCCTCAAATTTATCCTACAATAATCAAAATATGGGATGAGTTAATGCATTGAAAATACTATCAAACTTTTTTACTAAGTAAGGACTAGAACATGAACAAAATGATGAGCTCAGATTTCATAAGAATAAGGAGAGCTTTTATAGTAAAAAAAGAATCTAAATCAGTAGATATGTTAATACCTCAACAGATGCCTATATATGATTCAATCTTTCTTGGCTAATATAACTCCATGATGATACTCTCAAAGGACATTTATTACAATCACGAATAATTTTTCCCAAAAACTTCAAAAATAGTTTGCCATTTTTTCCAACTATTCGATTATTTTAAAACGTTAATTTTATCTTTTATCCTAATTTAAGTGAAGAAACTTCTTTGCACTTCTTTTTGCCTTAAAATCTTTTCACCTTTCTATGATTAGATAAACCTATAGTTGTACAATTTGGTAAAAACTACAACAATCAAATATAGTTTAACAAATTAACAACATATGAATTTAAAATATACCCTTTTTAACATTTTGAGTGTCTTGCATGACTTGCTCAATGGATTGAGGCAGCGAATTATTGCCTTCCATATTTCCTGTAACTGCGATCCATTTGAAATAAATTCACATATTTCTGTGTAATTACACAAAAGAATATATGACATGGAACTAAGTGTGCCTAGATGCTAGTATTTGATTAAATTCATTCCATAATTTTCTCCACCCAAGTTAAAATACCTAAGTAGCTACTTTTCTATTGACAATATTGTCGAACTCCCTCTCTAATACTACCTGATGAACGTCAAAGATGAGTTTTTAGGTTTGTAAAATAACAATGTTACTCTCGCTTCCCTAACTTATGTGGCACCATTTGACAAAAATGAATTGGAACCAACAGTAGTGTAACTATTTTTGCTTTGAAGTTTCAAGTAGCAATAGGATTAGGGAGGTATGTTCATATTCATATCGTGGTTCTGTAGACTTTCAAGAGCCACTTTTTTGTCTTATCCAAGATATTCTTATCGTCTAGGAATTTTACTTTTTTATACTCCCTCTTATGTTAACTTGGCATAAACCTTAAGAGAACTTTTATTAGAGATATATTTTACTAAACTAACTTTATTAATGATGTCTTAGAACTCTAAATTTGGCTACTACTACTTTATATTAATACTAAGGCTAACTACTTCATGTTAATAGTAAGGGTAGTATGTGAAAAGAGTAACATAACTCTTTCGATTTGCTAAAATAGACCAATAAAAGAAAAATTTATTTTTCGAACAAGGGCCAAGTGAAATGAAGTGAGTATATGGTGTAATAGCATTGAATTTTTCTTGATGAAGTTTCCTTTTATGGTATACTATGTCATCTATGTGCATTTTTTCTACTATATAGGACGTGCCACTTTCTTTTGATATAATACTGGCTGGTCCCTTCTAACTTCTAATAAGTTAAAATATGGGAGAAAATGACCTTTCTTGGGAGCAGTGGGGTTCGTGAAGAATAGTCTGTATTTGGACAAGAAATCAGCAAAGACGAGTTGCATATTTAGAATTCACTTATCGATGAGCCTTCTAAAATATAGGTGTCAATGAGAGATGAAGTATTAGATCATGACACTATGCAACAATTTGTCTCAATGGTACATAGAAGTATTGAATCTGATAATTACGATGAGTATTATAGAACACAGTTTATGTATTAATTAGGGATACACTGAGAACCTCAAAATACTCTTTTGCTAGCCAATTATGCTCAATTTCTTTTCTTGGTTCCCAAGATTATGACAGGTACCAAAATATTCTATATTTCATATTTAGATGTTAGATTTTTATTGATTTGATTATGCTAACTTTAACTAGATCTAATTGGCAGATTCATTTATGACTTTTTGGTCAATTAGCTTGATATCTTAGGTCGACATAGTTCCTTGATAGAAAAATTATTTTGGTGTGCTTAAAAAATCACTCTCACAAAGCAATTGTCTTTTTCTATATACTAATTTTGGACTGATTTTGTCTTTTTGTAACAAACAAAGTAGAAGTGTACTTCAAAGAAGCTGCGGAGGTGGAGACTAAGGATGTAGATGCATTGACTGAGTATGCAATTTTTATATAGAAGTAAGGAAGGACCTTTGGGCTGCAAAAGAGGCCTTTCATCAAGACTTAGTTGCAGAACCAGGTAACACATTTAATGCATCTAATTATGCTAGTTTTCTATGGAGTACTGGTGGTTAAGATACTTGTTTCCCACTCGAATCATCAAATACCAATCTTTAATCCCCAAAATCCCAAAAGAAAAGAAAGATGATTGATCTAAGACAAAGATGTAGTACCAAAACAAGAACATAAGAAAACAAAAATCTTTTTTGTCAAAGATACAATTCCAGAAAATAAAATAATGGGATGGCAACAAGCGGTGTCCAAGATAATTTTGGTTTGCTACATTTGAAGTGCTCTCTTGGAATTTCTCTTTGTTGGGTAATTTCTTGGACATTGTTATTATGGATGCAAGGAAGAACAAGGGGAGGTTCACTTTTAGTTTTTAATTAACAACAATATCCCTTTCGCCTTATTTTCCTACTACTTTTTAGTAGTAGTGTGATAAAAGCTCCTCATTAAATGTGTTAATTCAGCAAAGTCTTGGCTTTATATCCAAATCACTTTTTAAGTTCCTTAAATATATCATTTAGAATAGAACAGTATGAACGTAAAAATAAACATTTTTAAAGTTCCTTCAATATCCATTAGCATCAATGGAAAAATCCAATGAAGAGGCAATATAAATCCCAAAATCAAATGCATTAATAGTAATATATCATCTACTACAAATGCACACAACTTGGGGGCATACAGTTGTTGCATATTTTTCTCAATACAATTCTATTTCTCTTGATGAAGTATAGTTTCTTTTTCGATCATAACTAAAGCATTTGTATACTAGTTTAGTAATTTGAGTTGCAACTGTTTCAAGTCATATTTAAGATGTTGGGTCTTCTCTGTATCACCTTTATATTCTTTATTGTTCAGCTATTTTTGATATGGTATCAAACCCTTCAAATTCAACCTAGCACTTACTAGAACTTCCACCCTGATTAGTCTAAACTAATGCCATAAATATCTCATGATTTTTTGATACATTAAAGACTCTGAATATAGTTTTAGTGATAATCACTTGTACATACACATCCAATAGAATTAAACATTGATAAAATATAAAGTAAGGTTTATATCAAGTCATTAGTGACCATATTAAAGCATCCACTCCTTATTTACCCAAGCTCTATAAATCCTACTGTCAATTCTACAGAACCAAGCTATTTATTTTCCTCTGCCCCCCTTCCCCAAAGCTTGAAAATCTCATTATCTGGAAGTGGTTCTAGAAGGCCACTATTATGTTGTAAAGTACAGTATGATGAGTTAAAGGCTCAAGGGATCCATTTTTAAGAGATGAACTCCACTGGACCCCTTTCCTTCCATGTAAAAATTACAACAATCAAATTGACTTCATCAAACATATGAATTGACAATATACCTTTTTCAATATTTTGAGAGTGTTGCATGACTTGATCAACAGATAGAGCTAATGAAATATTGGTTTGCATATCCTCTTTCACAAGAATCAAGGAATCTTTATTAATTTTTTGCATTTCTTTATTAGAAGGCATAGTAGAATTTGAACTTCTGATATTAGATGGAATTCACACATCTTGGTTAGCAAAGAGGGTGCTCTTGTTTAAAGATTCAACCTTTTTTCAGAAATCACTAAAGAGGAGCTCAAAGATCTAGGTCTTTGCTCCAATCCCTTTCCTATAGCATCTTAAATCAAAAAACATGTCATTAAAGCTTATCAAATATATAGTAAATTAAGAAAAACACAACATATTTGAATAAATACTAAGTTGTTTCAAATTCATAAGTATATTTCTTACCAATGGTTTCCATTCCTTGACTAACAGACATGGTGGAGTATTTATGCCCTTGTCCTCGACCCATCCCTGTAGAACCTAGACAAATAAATTATATTCGAAGTATTTAAATTCATATGAATATATGGCATATAAATTTACAACATGTGTGATCATTGAAGACAGCTTTAGTTCATAGCCTGCAATATAAATAGCAACCTGATTTCAATCGGCATATAAAATATCTTACTTATTTCAATCTCTTAGAGGTATTACTTTACAACATTACTATATTGAGGAAATAAAATCATAGTTTACATATTATCTTTCTCAGCTAAAGATCTAAGCCCTCATCCTCGTCTTTTTCCTATAACACCAGGCGCAACAAATGTATACATAGTACTCTTTCCAGCATATCTAACCTTATTTTCAATCTTCAATCATTTTATCTTGAACCTGTAATACAACCAATAGTGAAAATAAGAATATGAAAAAAAAGTGGGACAATATAGTAATATGGTAAACTATCATGCATGTCATAAGAATGTCTAACAACATAGTTATTATTTTAGATAACCAAAACATTACCTCATTAGTTCTTTTTCATATTTTTGTGACTGACTTCCTAACTCTAAAATATCATCATCCATTTCAATATTGTCATCCACTTTTTCCAGTGTCTCATAGGAATCACAAGGTTGAGTCTTCCTCACTACTTGCCAACCTTTGTTGGAATTATCATTAACATAAAACACTTAAGATTCTTGGTCCGCTAAAATAAATGGCTCATTTATTTTAGAAAACCTACCCGGATTTACAAAAAAATTTTCCTTTTATTGACAAGTTACAGAAATAAATGACACCCACACAAGAAGTAAAGCTATGTTATATTGTTTAGTTGACACATTTAGGAATCATTAAACTACTCGAGGATACACACAAGAGAATCACAAGAAGATAAAGTAGGAATCACGACATTACACTAGCAATTTTATCAATAAAAGGACAATATTACAGCATCTTATCGGGAGTTGAGAACATTTTACTAAGTAAAGGCCAATGATGCTACAACCATGCTTACCAAAGGAATAGATATGTAATCATGTACTATTCTACCATAGTTGCTTCAAATAACACCTAAGCTACTCTTTCTACCATTGAAAGCAAATCCAAATTAAAATATCCCAAAGCTAAGAAGTAATAGAGCAAGCCAATGGATACCAGGAAATCGAAAACAAAATTGCACCCATTTTGATATGAGAAAAACACAAAGGATTTTGGTAAAGCATGTAAACCATAATTTTTTAACCATAGCCATAATGGAAACTACAAAGGTGTCTAGAAAGAAATTAAAAAAAAACATTCTTTAACTATAATTGTCAAATAAGAAGAGCAAGAACACAACATAGTAGCCATTTAAATAACGAAACAAAAAGGATTGTTACAACATATGGATATTTGTTAACCACACCCATAAATAGATACTAAAAAGTTGACCAGAAATTAAAAAAACTCAATGTTTAACTATAATTAGGGAGAAAAAAAGCAAGAAAACAACACTTAAACCCATTATGATATGAGCAAAAACACAAAGGAATGTAATGGAACATTTAACATTATAGTATTTTTCAGCCACACCTGTGAATAGAAAATAAAAAGGTGGCTAAAAGGAGAAAAAAATCCAATCTTTTACTATAATTTGCTAGCAAAAAGAGCAAGAAAACAATATTGTACCCATTTTTATAAGAGGAAAATAACACACAAAGGACTGTTATAATGTAGGGATATTTGTCAACCACACCCATGAACAAAAATGAAAAGTGTGCCAAGAAAGTAACAAAAAAATCCAATCATTAACAAAAATTAGGAAGAAAAAAGAACAATAAAACAACATTTAAATCCATTTTATATGAGGAAACACACAAAAAATTATGGTGAAGCATTTAACCATATAGTATTTGTTCACCACACCCCTAACACAAATTAAAAGGGTGCCAATAAAGAGACAAAAAAATTCAATCTTCAACTATAGTTAGAAAGTAAAAATCCATTTCGATATGAGGAAAAACATAAAAGATTGTGGTGAAGCATTTCATCATATAGCATTTGTTAATCACACACATGAATAGAAACTAAAAGGGTGTCAAAAAATACAAAAAAAAATCAATTTTTTCAATAATTTGAAAACAAAACCAACCCAACTTTTTTGGCCCAAACCTTCTTCCAACAATATCAGTGATTCCATCACCATTACTCTATAGTTTAAAATGTTAAGGCTCTGTTGCACCCTGCCCAGCCCCGCATAGCAGTAAACTAGTCCCAATCCACACCTGCTACACCGCATTGCCATTCCTAGCAGCTAGATGATAGAGAGATGATAAGTGACCATCCATAAATTGACAAATGTCATACTGAATTATTGAGTTGTACAAATTAAAAAAATTGTAGATTCAGATAGCAATAAAACTAATTAAGAGCAACTTTGGAAGAAAGAGAAACTACCGTAGACATAAATAATACCTTGAATTCATGATAGATTAGGGAAAATTATTAGCTACAATAACCCACAAAAATCAAAGAAGCAACTAAAAAATTAGTGGAAAATTAGAGTGTATACTGTTTGATTTGCGACCAAACATTGTATTTTCTTTGAGGATTGAAGGCATCGATGATATGTATGTAATACAACACTGGTCATCAGTTGTATATGCTAGAGATACGGCTTTAAAAATGATGAGCTCCTTTTTTTTGTAAAAAGTGACGATCTCTTATTATCCAGAAAGTTATAAAAATAAAAAGAATTGGAACGTATTAATAAGTTTAGTGAAATAAAATAAATCATTAAAGTTTTAATATTTTATTTTGGCGTTATTTTTTTCCCGCTTAAAGCTTCGAATTAAAATTTAAGACCAGTTCAAAAAATTAGGGATTGGATTTTTTACCTTCGTAATAAACTATAATATTAAGGACCTAAATTTAATCTCGTCCTAATAAGTATACTTTTACAACCCAAATTATTTACTCATCCCTAAATGTTGGTCTTAAATAAACCTTTTTCTTGTAGCGACCCATCATAGTAGGATTGACTACCTCCTAAGGTTCACCCATCAAATTAGGCTTGGCCCCACCCAGGTGTCACCCATTAGTTAGGCTTGGCATCCTGGTCTTTCCAGTATTAGTAATCATGGCATGGTATTATCACCATTTCAACTGGGGTAACAGGTTGGACTCCATCAGTTCAGATTTAGGGCATGTCAGTTAGATGATTGCCTCTCATAGTTTTAGTTTTCATCATAGTATAGAACTCTGTTCAGTTTAACAAAATTAGCACTGTTAGATACAGCCACTCAAATTTGTATAGAAATCAGATCAGTATAGAACTCAGCTCAGTTATAATGAATTAGGACTATTAGATACAGTCACTCAATTATCAGTTATACAGTATCAGTTACCCAGATATCAGTGAATTAGTAATCAAGAACTCAGTATCCATTGTTATCATGACTTGAGTTACAGTTTACGTATTCATACATGTACTATCATTCAGTTTTGTTCATGTACTCAACCAGTTATTATTCATGCATATGAACCCATGCATATCATCTTACCTCACTTAGTATACCACTATTTTCAAAGTACTGATGCATGCTTTTCTTTTGCGCTATGATGTCTTATATCATAGGTTCATATATATGAGCTCCTGACCGCACTTAGCTACCTAGCCTATAAGTGGTAGACTTAGAGATGAGTCCTCATTGTTTGAGGATAGAGTATTATTTCAATAATTTAGTATAGTTTCTAGTAGTCGAAGTTGGTTGGGGGCTTATCCCATAAACTCTACAATTCAGATAGTTAGAGACTATCAGACTAGAGTGTTTCAGATAGTTGTTTTAGTATTCAGTATTGATTTTTTTATTAGTTATGAACCTTAGGGCATTTTCAACCTAACTTCCATATTTATAGCAGTTATATTGTTATTATAGTGTTATTATTATTTAGTACTCACAGCAGGTACCAGTCATGGGTTAGCTCGTGGTCCTTTGGGGTTACTAGCAACTTGAAGCATTAGGGGTATAGACTTAGGGCATTACAAACTTGGTATTAGAGACAAAAGTTTAATATAGTCCTAGGAAGTCTAAAATTTACATAAAGTAGAGACTTGTGCATGGATGTGTAGCGCACCACACTTATGAATAAGAGACTACGAGATATGTTAGGAAATGTTTCCCTTCTTTAAATATTCATGTCATGTGAGTGAGCATAAGCTCAAATTAAATTTTATTCTAATCCTTTCTTTCTTTCATTACAAAACATGCCTCCCAAGAAGAAAGAAAGAAGAACAAGAAATCAGCCAGCCCCTCAGTCCTCCTAAGCAGATCTTCTAGATGAGCATACCTCCCATGCGGAATTTAGAGTAGCTTTCACTATCCTAGCTCATTCTGTGGCGGCCCAGAATGAATACCCAACTACCGTTCTAGAGAAATCAGTGGCCAATACTGCTGCAGCAAGGATTCAGGACTTCACCCTAATGAATCATCCATATTTTACCAGGTTTGATGAGGACCCACAAGAATTTCTTGATCAGGTGCAGAAAGTTATAGATATTATGGGCGTGACTACTAGTGAGAGTGTTGAGTTAGCCGCATATCAGTTACAGGTTGTTGATCACTCATAGTTCAAGCAATGGAAGGTAAAAGGTTTTAGAGTTTCTTGATAGTTTCTTCCCGCTAGAGATGATGGAGGCGAAGCTTTTAAAGTTTATTAATTTGAGGTAGGTCAACATGAAATTACATAGTATTCTCTCAAATTTACTCAGATTGCAGATATACCCCTTATGTCATAGCAGATAGCAGATCTAAGATGAGTAAGTTTATGTCTAATTTGACTAGACGTATGGTCAAGGAGTGTAGGACCACAATGTTGATTAAAGAGAGAGACATATCCACGCTCATGGTCCATGATCAGTAGATAGAGGAGGATAATAATAAAGAGAAGAATAAAGAGAAAAAAAGAGCTAGAACAGATAGTTTTAATTTTACCTAGCCTATGTCAGAGGGTGGTAATCGATCTCAGTTCCACCCAAAATCTTAAGTCCCAGATGCATCCTCAGCCAGTGCGCAGTTAAGAAATTTAAGGATAGCAATAGGGATATGGAATTAGGACCTAAACCCCAAGGTAATGTTAGTAGTGCTAGAAGAAATCTACTTTTCCAGAAATATGGTAGAAACCATCCGAGCGAGTGTAGATTTAACAGTAGCGTGTGATTTGGGTGTGGAAAACTAGGCCATCATATTTAGGAGTGTCGGGTTGGTGCGGAAAAAGGTAGGGAGTTGTACCAACAAGGCCAGTCCCATCATTCGTTATTTCCAGCTGATTGCCTAACTCAGCAAGGTGCTTCTTCTTGTGCTACAAGCGGGAAATACCCAAACATACTATACGTACTTCACTCTCAGCATGGATTGACTTCACTCAAGTTATGCCTCAGTTGAATATAGAAACAAAATTGTCCAATTTTAGTTTCCTAAAGAGCCTGTCCTAGAGTCGAAGGGTAGTAATTTAGCATTTATGGGTCAGCTTATTTCCTACGATAGTGCAAGGAAAATGATATCTAAGGGATGTGTATACCATCTTGTTCAAGTCCAAGACTCAAGTTTAGAAACCCCTACTCTCGATTCAATATCAGTAGCTTGTCAGTTCCCAGATATATTTCTTGAAGATCTTCTAAGGGGTTCCTCTCGAGAGGGAAATTAACTTCACAATTGACCTTTTTCAAGATACTCAGCCCATTTTTATTCCACCATAGAGAATGGCTCCAGCAGAACTCAGAGAATTAAAAGAATAGTTGAAGGATATCTTAGATAAGTGATTTATCAGACCCTGCATATTCCCTTGGGGTGCACTAGTTCTATTCGTTCAAAATAAAGATGCTTCTCTCAGAATTTGTGTAGACTACCATCAGCAAAATAAATTCATGGTAAAAAAAAGGATCCACTTCCCAAAATTAATGACTTGTTCAACCAACTTCATGGTACCAATTACTTTTCTAAGATGGACCTCAGATTAGGCTATCATCATCTCAGAGTCAAAAAATGTGACATCCCAAAAATAGCGTTGAGAACATGATATGGTCACTTTGAATTCTTAGTTATGTCATTTGGTCTTACTAATGCCCCAACAACCTTCATGGACTTGATGAATCATGTGATCAAGAAGTACTTGGATATGTTCGTCATAGTTTTCATTGATGACATCCTTGTCTACTTCTATATTGAACATAATCGTGCAGATCAACCATTATTTATTCACAAAATTCAGTAAGTGCAAATTTTTTCTAAGGTCGGTAGCTTTCCTGGGTTATATCATTTTCGGTGATGGCATTAGAGTTGATCCCCAAAAGACCAAAGCAGTAAGAAACTGGCCTAAACCCATCTCTCCATTAGATATTAGGACTTTCTTAGTATTGGCCGGCTATTACCGATGGTTTTTTAAGGGATTTTAATTTATTGCATCCCCTATATCCCGATCGACTTAGAAAAAGTCAAATTCCAGTACTCAGATTCATATGAGAAGAGTTTTTAGGAGTTAAAGACTCGACTCACTACAACCCCAGTTTTGACTTTACAAGATGGTCCAGATGGATTTGTGGTATATTATGATGCTTCTAGAGTTGGTTTAGGTTGTGTTTTGATGTATAGATGTAAGGTCATAGCTTATGCCTCTAGACAACTTAATCCCCACGAAAAGAACTATCCCACTTATGATCTTAAGTTAGCAGGAGTAATGTTTTCCTTAAAGATTTGGATGCATTATTTGTATAGAGTGAATGTGGATGTTTTCATTGACCATAAGAGCCTGCAATACATATTTTTTCTGAAATATCTAAATCTCTATCAGAGAAGGTGGTTAGAGTTGTTTAAAGACTATGATATAAGTGTCCTATATCACCTGGGCAAGGCCAATATGGTGGCGGATGCTCTCAGTAGGATATCTATGGGTAGTATTGGTCAAATGGAAGATGATAAGAAGAATTTAGCTAAAGAAGTTCACCAGCTTACCTGACTAGGTGTCCGCCTATTCGATTTAGCAGAATGTAGTATATAGATGCAGAGTAGTTCAAAATAATCTTTGGTTTCCGAGGTAAAGGAAAAGCAGGATAGGAATCCTAGTCTAGGTAAGTTGAAAGAATTATTCAGATACCACAAGGTTGAGTTTTTCTCCCAAGGGGGAGGTTTTGTGTTGCATTTCCAGGATTGGCTATATGTGCCAGGTGCGTACGACTTGAGGTAATGGATTCTTGTAAAAGCACATGGTGTGCGCTACTCGATTCACCCAGAGGTCACTAAGATGTACCTGGACTTACGATCTTGACTTTAATGTCTTGAGTGGGACATTGGTGATTATGTATATTTGAATATCTCTCTAATGAAAGGAGTAAAAAGGTTTGGAAAAAAGGGGATGCTCAGTCCCTAATATATTGGTCCTTACCAAATTCTTAGCCATTTCAAAAAGGTAGCTTACAAGCTTGCGTTGCCTTCAGACTTAGCTTCAGTACACCCAGAGTTTCATGTCTCTTTGCTAAAGAAATACATAGGTGACCCAGTAGTTGTAGTCCCTATAGAAGACATAGATATTCAGAACAATCTCTCTTATAAAGAGGTTCAAGTCTAAATCCTTTATTATTAGACTCGCCGATCGAGGAACAAAGAAGTCCCACTAGTCAAAGTTCTTTGGCAGAATCATTCCATTGAGGGAGCTACTTGGTAGCAGAAATAGATATACAGACCAAGTATCCTCACCTCTTCTTTGAAAACTCAGACTCTGCTCAAGGTAAAAATTTTCCATAGATTTACTAAGTTTTAAGTTCAGGTGTAGTATCCAACTTGGTATCATATAGCGTAGCAAACTCAGTCATGTATTCATGAATTAGTTCAGTCATGTACTCACGCATCATATATGCATGTTCAGTATGATAACTAAGTATATAAGTAGTCTCTGCCATGAAATCATGATTCAATTGTGCATTTCTAGTATGTACTTTCTGTCTATCAATTTTCCCATCTTAGTTAGTCTCATTCGAGGATGAATGTACCCAAGGGAAAGATATTGTAAGACCCTGCAAAATCCTAAGCTTCATTCGGTCCTTTAAAGTTTATTAAGGGGTCATAAACTTAAATTTTTTTAGCTAAGTATTCATGCTTAGACTTATTTTAGCATGCATAGTAGGCGATTTTATTTTGCGACCCTTACGACTATTAGATGTCAATTTTTAAGTTGTTTCATGATCAGGAATGTCAGTAGGTGTTCTCGAATGAGTTTTGGCTATTTTAGACATCATTTGTGGTACGTATGGGAGTCCAAACCAATGTATCGATGTGATCTCAACACCCGTGTTGCCTACTGTGTCCATGAATATTTTCTCCTAGCTCCCGATATAATTTTCAGTAATCCGATGCAGACTCAATGAGGCGCATCGACCATAATGTCGACCCCATCAACGCGACGCGTCGATCTGCGCATTACTAAGTCAGTTTTTAGTCATTAAAATTATCATCCTCAAGGGTATTTGGGTCTTTCTCCCACAACTATCCAGCCCCAAAATATGAAATTTAGCTCCCCTTGAGCAAATTACACTCTCTCTCTCTTAAATTACACAAGAACAAATCCTAGGGCTTTCTATTCAAGATTTGAATCTCAAGAATTTCTCCATAAATCTTCAAGAATTCAAGCATTAAGGTATTAGAAGTGTTCATCCAAGAGTTCCTTTGACCATTGCAGTCAAACAAACTCTTTTAAAACTTCAAGTAGATTGATTTGATGAATTTCTTGATTGAATTTGATTGTGTTCATGACTATGATGTTTGTTGGGGTTAGAATCCATAAATAATTTACAAATTCATGAGAAATAAATGGCATGTATGGGTTTTTATATGGTTTCATGTTAAAAACCCCTTTGAATTATGAGTTGGGTTAATGATTAGGATGCTTGGATGTTATATTATAATCATGTGCATAAATTATGCTCCTCAACTAATTGATGAATTGTTCATTTGGGTTGAGTAGTGAAACCATATCATGCTAGTATGTATATAAGTTCATGTCATGCAAGGTTTTGTCAAAATGCCTTAATGAATTATTTGTGATAAAAAAAAATTGTTATCATATTCCAATATTGTGCTATGTATTATAATTTATGCTATCGAGACCTACGGGTATTCAATACCAAACAATTTAGTTGTTTACCTAGAGCTATAGTAGTTATGGAATAGTCTCAGTAGTGTCACGTACAGTAGTACTTAGTAATCGATCACAGTCTCAGTTCAGTATTCAATTTAGAACTCAGTGAACTCAGTTAGTTAACAGAACTCAGTAGTATTCCATCAGTTAGCAGAACCCAGTGAACTCAGTTCAGTTTAGTTAAAGAGTATGATTACTAACAGCTAAATCAAGTCTAGTACAGTCTAAGAATCAGTTCAATGTCTATTTAGTTGGGAGTAGGATTCAGCAGCAAGCGAGAGAAGGGATGGTGGCTTTTCTGTCTGGTAGGCATAGTCGTCAGTAGCAATCCATGTTCTCCAAAACATTGTAGCCAGCATAGGATGAAGAGTCATCCATAATACTAGGCTTGAATACCTTCCAGGGGTCACCTATCAGATTAGGCTTTCCTCCGCCTAGGTGTTACCCTTCAGTTAGGCTTGGCATCCTGGTCTTTCCAGTATTAGTACCTATGGCGTGGTATTTGTACCCTTCCAACTATGATCACAGGTTGGACCCCATCAGTTCAAATTTAGGGTATGTCGGTTAGATGATTACCTCACACATTTTCAGTTCCAGTCTCAGTATAGAACTTAGTTCAGTTCTACAAAATTAGGACTGATAGATATTCACTCAGATCAATATAGAACTTAGATCAGCTCTACAGAATTAGGACTGTCAGATACAGTCACTTAGTTATCATTTATATTGTATCAGTAACCCATATATCAATGAATCAGTAATCCAGAACTCAATGTCCAGTGTTATCATGACCTTAGTTATAGTGTATGTATTCATGCATGTACTTTCATTCAGTTATGTTCATGTACTCAGCCAGTTATTGTTAATGGATATGAAACCATGTATATCATCTTACCTCACTTAGCATACCAGTAGATTTAAAGTACTGATGCATATTTTTATTATGTGCAATGATGTCTTATATCGTAGGTTTAGATGCACGGGATCTGCCCGTACTTAGCAGCCCAGACTATCAGCAGCAGACTTAGTGGTGAGTCCTCATAGTTCGAGGGTAGAGTATTATTTCAATATTTTAGTACAATTTCTAGTAGTCGGAGTTAGTTGGGGAATCGTCCCATCAACTCCATAATTTAGACAGTTAGAGGCTTTCGGACTAGAGTATTTCAGATAGTTGTTTCAGTATTCAGTATTGATTTTTTTGTATGTTATGAACCTTATGGCATTTTCAGTATAACTTTTGCATTTATACTAGTTATATTGTTATTACAGTTTTATTATTATTTAGTGCTCACAGCAGGTACTAGTCATGGGTTAGCTGGTGGTCCTTCAGGGTCGCTTGCACTGTGTAGCATCTGGGGTACGAACTTGGGGCATTACATCATAACCCTCCACACTGGCGAAAATAACAATAAGGACATATGAAATTTTAAAAACAATAATTAAGGATCATTATTCAAAACCCAACATTTAGAAATTTCATCAAACACATGGGAGTCATGAATTTAAGCATAGGAGTGGGCAAACCATGTGATTGAAAGCATAGTTACAATACTAAACCATGAATTAGGGATCTAACATGAGAATTTCAATACTCAAATCATATCAAGGCTCATTCCATCGAAAAACACTTGTAACATAAATTGTAATAAAAATCAATAACAACTTCATGTAAAAAATTTATCATAAACATGTAAAAACTAATAATTTGATATCAAAAGGGCATTCTTGTACTCCATGGGTTAAATGGGTCTATGGATGAACATCACGCATAATCCTTAGCTTAAATGAGAAACACAATCTTGATGCTTTTCTTAAGAGATCTTGAATTTGGGTTCTTGATTTCTTGATTTTCTTAAAGAGAAAGGAATGAAATTGTTGAACTTCAAGGATGATTAGGGTTTTTATAGAGGAGAATTTGGGGAAAATGGGCATATAATTCCCTAACCGATGTTTTTATTAGTGTTTTTCAGAATTGGATTGAGTGAAAAATACTCAACTTCACTTTATAGAATTAAATTTGTAATTGGAACACGGATTAAAGGTTAAATGCGATGCAATGAAGGGATCATCTCTATACCTACCGCGAAGTGCCACTATCGCGGTGAGGTCCTAGAATCAAAATCCAAACATGAATCAATCCTCGTCTAAAAAATCTGAAATTTCCCTGAGGCATGCTGCTTACACACCTGAACATGAATTAAATTAAAAACCTATGTTTTGGGGTTGGGAAGACCCATTTAAAATTCCTCGAAGTGAAGAGGCCAAAAATAAGACTAAGTCCCCAATAATTAGTGAAATATTCAGGTTCTAAACCTCTTATGTATGCAAGTAGGAACTGAATTTAGCTATGAAAAGTACAAAGTATTATAGGTTTTCATAACCCGCCAACACTGAATGATTATAAAATATGATATCAAATCTTAAAACAATAGTATGGAAATTATGACTCGAAGACCCAGAATATAAACATCTCACCAAATATGAGAGAAACATGATCTTGAACATGGAAATATGATAAACATAAGAAAACTACATAAGTACATGACTAAATTCATAGGTGGAGGATTTAAACATTAATCTAATGGAATATGACATGGAAACTTGCAAATCAAAGCATGAATATAGCTTATTTCAGTTGAAAACATTTGTAGACATGGCTAGTAATTGATTTAACAAGAGATTCATGGAGTAATTTCATAAGGTCTGCTGAGATTAAGACTTTTAACTTAAAAATAAAGTTTTTGGGCTCAATGGGTGAAAGGGACACATCGATGGATACCCACATACCTCAATAAATAGTTTCTAGAAGAATTCTTGAGGGTTTGTTGAACTTGAAAGCTTGAAATCTTAATTTCTTAAGAAAGGGGCTTAGATGTTGTTCTTGGGAAAGAAAAAGGGTTTCTTGAGAGTAATTTTTAGAGAAAGGGTAAAATAATTATCTTAAGAATTCCCATATTCATATTATGGAAAAGTTCGGTTGAGGGGAAAAGACCCTATTGTCCCTTGATTTTTATTAACAAAAAGCTAGATGAAATACCCATGGCACGCCACGACTATTGCTTAGGTAAAGCATCCATCACGCCATGACCCTTTCTTAGGTGAAGAAAACATCGTTCCATGACCACCTTCACCTATGGAGCCACCCCTACACAGCGGGCCTATCGCAAGGTCTCTCAGTCTCTTTAATCGAAACACACCCCGAATCCCCTCTAACAATATCAAAACTCCCTCAGATCACACCATTAACAACCCTATTCATGTTTCAACTCAAAAACCAATGTATCAAGGTCGGGAAATACAAAATAAAATTCCTTGATGTTTAGGGTTCTTGAAATGACTATGTCCTTAATAGTGAAAATTTCAAGCGTTGGACCCCTTAAGCTTGCAACTATAATTGAACTGAGCTTAGGATCTTACGGGATACTACAGTGTAAGTAAAATTTAAAATAGGAATATGATCAAGGAAACTTGATAAAATGAGTTGAGTAAAAGCTAAAAGAGAAAAATATAAAAGAAAAGGGCCAAATGCTGGAAATCAGGCCCAAGAATCAACCCTAAATTTCTGCAATCGTGACCTAAGGGTCACAATCATTGTCAACAGTCAAGTCAACTAATAGTAATTGAAAACTGACAACCACAATCATAGTATCATGAGATGATCACCGTAATCGTGATATCGCAATCACAGTTAAGAGATAACGTTAGTGATAGGGCAGAAAAAGAACAGGGTAAAATTTTAATATGCTTAAAGAGACCAAGAGCATGGTGGAATTTTTGTATATTTAGCAAAAATGGAATTGGGTCTTAAATAGGGGTTATTAGATAATTTTCACCGTCTTTTATCCTATCTTTCATCTTTACCTTTTACCTTATTATTTGGAGCTTAGGGTAAAATTTTGTGCTAATCTTTAGCTAAGTAAAAATTAGAGTAACTTTGAAGTGAAGAATTGGCAAATTCTATTGAAGATTCATTGGAATTTAAAGTATGGATTGACATTATATTTATCTTTTATGAATTAATTTTATGGAGATTTTGGTATATTTTTATTTAATATCTTCATGATTTGCTAGTTCTTCCTCTTGGGATTATCCATTGATCGATTGCAATTTATGCATAGGTGCTGTTTATGTATCTACCTAATTATCTATTTGTTGTAGGTTTTTCTATTACTCCATAGTTTAAATGAAATTTATGGGTAAAAACCCCAAATTGAATGAGATTTATGGGTAAAGACATAAATTGACTTGGATCCCACATCATTCTTCAAAGAGGGATGTGGGTGATGAGTAATTGTAAACAACTATTTGATACTAGTTATTTCCTTATCATTTTATTGCAAATAAGGATGTTATATGATTTAGCTAGATTGGTAGGCATCATCCTAGAAATAGGGATGTTAACTTGTGGTTTTTGATTTGTATGTTTGGAATGATCATGAGGTATTCAAGACAATCCATGAGTGCAATTTAGTATTTTGATGATAGACTAAAGCTAACACTTTAAATCTAGCCTACCCACAACTCCTAGCTAAATTTGGATAAATTCTCAATTACATATGTTTAAATTCAAACCTAGAATGGTATAACCATAAGATCTATTCTTAATTGATTATACTCTAATTATCCTTAGCCTCGAGTTGGTACTCTAGAAGCCCAAAAATTGTCATATCTATGACAACATTAAAATCCCCAAAATACTTGTATCCTTGATTTGAATTTTGCAAGTAATTTTATTTTAAACTTACTTGTTCACTATTCACATTGTTCCTCGTGGAATTAACCCTAACTCATGTTGGGTTATTATATTGAAAATGATCTTCCTACAACAAATAAATGGTATAGGTGTGCATGATCAAAATGTCGTCGTTCCCAGGGAACAATTGACGTATTTAGGTAGTTTTGAATTTTAGCTGACTTTCTTTGATTCAAACTAGTGAATATTTGTTTGTGATGTTCTTTTGTTTCTTGTTTTAGATAGATTTTTTTTGTTTACTTTTTACTATGGCATCTTATAATTAATATGAATTTGAAGGTTGCAAATCTTATCTTGATTATACATGTCCATATTATTATAGACCTCGCTTTTTGACAAAATATAAATATGCTCCCCCAAAATGAGGTGTGTACACCATCTACATCCTATTGGAAGTACAATTGTTCTCTATTTTGTGGTCGATATGAACATTGGAGTGATTGTCCAAATGCCTCCTTCTCTAGTTATGCTAACAAAAATGCTAGTTCTTCTTATGAGTTTGATAGGCCTCATGATGTAATAAAGGATGAAAAACATTCTGAATACAATCTTCAAATAATCTTGGATTGAGTGACTACAAAAGAGGTGAACGCACATCTCTTGCATCAATCCATGGCGGCATTTTGAAAAAAAATAAAAAAAAGGTTAGTGAGGAGGCCTATCATTTAAGAACCATGAATATTCCCAATCATCAAAATGAGGTTGATAAAGATAAGATATCAAGCTCTGTGGTTGATGGTGAGCTTGATGTTAGAGAATTCTTAGCGATTTATCAACCAATCAAACCAAAAATAATGAAGCATGCAACAATTGAAGAAACAGTACTAGAGTTGAACAAAAAAGTCAAGCAAATCCTTTGTGAAGGCTCAGTTTATTTTGGCATTTGAATTCCATGAATAATGCGACTCCAAAATTAGGAAGATAAAGTCATTCCAAACACTTATTGACATTATGCTTGGAGGATGTGATGAAAGTCGAACCATCCAAGAAAATGATGAATTTTAGAGATGAGGTATAAAATCCTTATATTTTGGGGTTTGTCATTCAAGAAAGGAGAAATGACGTCCCTCACTTGAAGCCTATAAAGTTTGAAATCCGATGTTTATCTTGCATTTTCTTGATGTTTTCACCGATACCCAAAGATCCTATTCGAGAGTTAGATGTAAAGTTGGGTAAAAGATTGAAGTCTTCAAAGTGGTGAGATAGAATATGTATCATTGTTCCCATACTTTTGCCCAAAGTACCTCTAAGATATACGAATCAAATATTGGGCCGATGATTCAAATCTTCAAAGTGGAGACATAAATTTTAGTCAAAAGATGTGATGCGGTGACTGTAACTAAGGTGCTTCTTGGGAGGCAACCCACAAAACTTTTCTTGATGATTTCTAATGTCTTTTATTCAATTTTCATCTTGTTTTGGGGTGTTTACAGGTGATAGCATAAGTTATAATGGGTATCTCAAGAATGAAACCCCTGATAAGTATATTAGACTTTCATTTTATCATTTTTCTCACTTAAACAAGCTCAGAAGGTATGATCCTTAGTTAAAGTTTCTTTAATGTATGTGAAATGACCACATTCTATAGTTTCTTTTGGTTTGAATTTATTTTATTTAATCTTAATTTAGTTTAATGAGGATGTTGGAATGGAAATTTGTGAATGTGTGCCTTCTTTCAAATTCTCAATTGCAAAATTCTTACTTCCATACTCTAGTGTACACTATGTGTTTGACGAAACATCCACTTATAGTTTGTTGCTTAATTAAGTAGTGGGTGATCTAATTGGGTTAGAATGACCTCAAATGGTGTGTTTGGTGATTAATTGGTGCATTGAGATTTCTCACATGTGTTGATATTTTATTTTTTAAGCTCTTGGCTTTCATGCACACCACATATTTATTAATATGTCGATAAGAGAGGAACGCCTTATATGCTTGTAAAGGTTAATGTGAAATTTCTTTGGGCATTTTGCGATATTTTATATAGCATAGTTTTAAGCCCAATTAATCTTAAGTGCTGGATAATCTTTTGTTTTTGGTTAAAATTATTGATGAATATTGTTTCTGTGGTTTGATCTATTAATGTTCTTATCATAGCACCCCCAGGTGAAGTTTGAGTAACCCGGGAGACATGAATGTTTGCATTGCCTAATCATAGATCTGGTGATGCCATTCTTACGAGTATATTGTCAGTTGTATTTCAATTTGTGCCATGAGTGTTTTATGAGATAAATGGCGATATGAAAAGCTGTGAGGAAAGAATCCTTTGAACTGTAATAATAATGTTGCCTTTCATTCACCTAAGTTTTTCTTTAATTGTTTGGGAAGAGGCAAAATTTCAAAAACACTTTCAAAATGTCATTGGCAAGAAATGGAATGATTTTGAATAAACCCAAGAAAATATATTTTTTTGAAAAAAATCAAGGATGTTTTTGAGCTTTATTTTGAGTGGGACCATTAAATTCAATTTTTCACTCATTCTATACAAGGATGAGTCTCTGAGTCAGAGTAACTTATAAGGCTAAAACTGCATAAATTAGTTGAGGGCTAATTTTTTGCTCTATGCGTAAGATGCCATGTGTGTTGAGATTTTTACATAATTCTTGTACATATGTGTAGTCTAGAACTTTCACAAATGTGTTTAACACAAAATTCTAGGGAAACATGGTTTAGAAGATGACCCGCGTCCATTTTTGAGTCATCACATAACCAAATTTGAAACTTAACATTGTTCCCTTGTTAATCTATTTGAACCTTTTTTCCCATATTTCATTCTTATTGTAATGATAACCATTCTATAAAACCTAAAAATTTCAAAAATCTCTCTTTCGGTAAGTAACCTCCTTTGATGAATCTCAAGATCCCAAGAATGAAATATAGTCAAAAGCCTATGTTTGGAGGGTTTGTGTTGTTGGGTGAATAATGTAAGGTGGTTTAAACTCCACATTTGGAGGGATCAATGTGATGTGTCAAGATGAGCCAAGAAAGGTGAACGTAAGTTTATCAAAGCATGTGCTTAAGAGATAAGAGACATACTTGATGGTATAGTTGTATAGACTAGTCCATAATTGCGAAGATAATTGAGAAAAATGAGGGGCCTAAGAAGAGATTAAAGTTAGAAAGTCCATTGAAAAAGTCAAATAAATTAAGAAATAAAAATGGTGGCTTCAAATGGTTTGGTCAATTCTAATAAAAAATTGTAAAAAAATATGGAAAATGATTGAAAGGAGAATAAGGTGGATAATTTGAAAATCTTAAGATAGACAGGGTTGAGAGAATGCATTAAAGGAGGTCTATTAGTCTCTTGAGCCATATATATTCCTCCCTTCACCTTAAACCTTCATCTAGAACTGCAAGACCTTGGTGATTCTACTCATTATGCTCAAATTTCTTTATGAGAGTGAGTGTGAATTCTTTCATTGTTTAAGATCATTTTAAAATTTAATGTCTTATGTGTGAGTACCTAACTATGGCATCTAACTGACATTAATACATTGAGGTAAATGGTAAGTCTTTCTCTCAGTTTGGGTAAATGGATGAAGTATGTTGCATTTTGAAGATTCAGACAATCTTTGAAGATTTTGTGTCTCCTCTTAAGATGCTTTGTTTATTTGGAAGGTTCATTTGATATAAACTTGCATCCATGCTTCCTTAATGTGTGCTTATTGAAAAATTTTGGTTTACTTGTTACCATGAGTTATTTGGAAAGTCTTTGTAGAGCTTTGTTTGATTATTATTTTTGTATAGCTTTGATTTGGGTGGGATTGATTTAAAAACCATATCTTATTAAATTATCCTCGTTTGCTTGAGGAAAAGCAATAGTTTAAGTTTGGGGGTGTTGATAAGTCGTCAATTTGACAACTTACTTGCAGCTCTTATGTCTAAATTATCATGCTTTTCTGTTGATTTGTTATTAATTTATTACTTAATTCTCATTAGTGTAGGTAAAACTACAATGCAAAGATGATCAAGGAAACTTGATAAAAATAAGCTCAGGAAAAGGTAAAAGAGAAGAAATGTGAAACAAAAGAGCCAAATGCAGGAAATCAGGACCAAGAATCGACCCGCAATTACCGAGATCGCGGCCTGAGAATCATAATCGTGATTAGCTGTCAATTTAACCAGTGGTGATCATGAGATGATCACCGCGATCGTTGTATTGCGATTACATTTAAGAGATAGTGATGTCCATAGGGTGGAAAAAATTTAAGGGAAAAATTGTAATGTACTTAAAGATACCAAGAGCAACGTCGCATTTTTGTAATATTTAGCAAATGTAGAATTGTGGCTTAAATAGGGGTTTTTAGATTATTTTCTCCATCTTTAATACTATCTTTTATTTTCACTCTTTAGCAAATCACTTGGAGCATGGAGAAAAATTTTGTACTAATCTTGAGATAAGAATACATTAGAGTAACACTAAAATGATGAATTGGAATCCATTGAAGATATATTGAAATTTAAAGTGTGGATTGACATTCTTCTTATTTTCATGATTCAATTTAATTGAGATTTTTGTATATTTTAAATTATTATCTTTATATGTTGCTAGTTCTTTCTCTTGGTCTTATGCTTTGATAGATTGTGATTTATGCATGGGTGTTGTTTATGTATCTACCTAATTCGCTATTTGTCGTGGGTTTTGTTATTACTCCATAGTTCAAATGAGATTTATATTTGAAACCCCCAAATTGAATGATATTTGTGGGTGAAAACCCAAATTGACTTGGATCCCACATCATCCTCGAAAGAGAAATGTGGGTGATGAGTAATTCCCAACAACTATTTGATACTAGTTATTTCCTTGGCATTCTCTTAGAAATAAGGATGGTATGTGATTTCGTTAGCTTGATAGGCATCATCCTACAAATAGGGAGGCTAAATTGTGGTTTTGGCCTAATTCTTTTTAACTTCTTGCTTTTATCTAGCTCTTGGGGATAATATAAGACCAAATTGAGACTCCATTTTTTCTCAACTTTCAAGCACCTACTCTTATCTTTCGAGGGACCTCATCAGGGATTTAATTTTAGAAATTCATTATCGAACCCTATGGGCCTTTTCTTGACCTAATTATTAGCCCAAAAATTATATTGCGTTATGGGCTAGGTTTTACTTGTATTAATAATTAAATTATTCATTTGATAGCACGATATCATTCTGATATCAATAACGGGAGTAGAGTGATTCGTGGACAATTTGAGATATTAGTTTGGAAATGAGGTTGGATACGATATACACTTCTCTATGAGATTGTGTATTGTATAGATCTTATCTATGTATCAGATAAGAAATGTATTATGCATAGTTGTATCCTAAAACCTATGTAGGGTATTTAGAATAAAAATGCTAATTGAGCCTTAGCCTAGAATACCCTTTATGGTTGTAGGTTTCTATATACCTTATTATGGACTTTTTAACCATAGATTAACTTGGAGGATACTTTAGTAGAAGATTTTACTTTTTGAATTGGATGGTATCTCCCGATTAGATCCTTCTAGTAGCTTTATTCCCTTGTTTATCATAATTTCCTAAATTATGATGTTGATATCTTTTTAGTTTATATGTTACTAGACCCCACCCGTGGTTATGATAAAAATTAGACACCAAGTTAGTATTATATTTTTTAAAAGGACCTGGTATTATTCTTAGACTTTTGGATGCTTACATTTGTATTGTTTGGATAATGGTGATGGCATACATAAATGCTTAGACGTATTTATACTTATTTAGTTGTACGATTCTGATTTGAACTTTGGTTTTACTACTATTTGCTTAAATGAAATTTATTCTCACTTCTTTACTTTTAAAATTTTTTCTCTTAAATTGGAAGGTGTTCCACCCTCATTATTGTAATATGACAGCTTAAATTAAACTTACTACTATGGAAACTTAGATCGAGGAAGATGTTGTTCCATTCTTGTTCAACTTTTTGACCACTACTTGTTTCATTCAATGGAGATTCTGACCCCTTTTTACCTTTATTTTACATTTTAGTCTTGAATTTAATCTCGAGCTTCAGATTTTATGGAATCCACTTATTTAGATTTTGTTTGAGTTTGAGCACATATTTGCGCTCTTATTTCGATCTGTTACTCAACAGAGTATATTTGTCAGGACGTTTATTGGAAGTCCTAGTCCAAGACTAGATAGTATATATGGATATCTCGTGTCCCCTATAGATCATCCATCTAGTAACCATATGAGAGAAGAGGTGATATCTATAGGTCCTACCTTTTGTTCAATGAACTAAATTAGGTATATATACTTGGTACAATGTGGTGCTTAATCAGTATGGTGGTATCGATTAACGTTTAAGTTGTTCATTCCTTGGCATTACATATCAATAATTTAATTATTTGGCACTTATATCTATCGATTTATCCATGGTATTATAGATACAAGGTATCGTTGTTTTTGTTAAGTCATTATGTATGCATTCTAGGCTTATGATTGTTGATTAAGTTATTTATTGACCAAGCTATCCGGTCACATTATTCTGTCGCTATTATCGTATAGTCCATGGTAAGTTAGGTGTGGACTGGTACCTCAGGTTGTCTGTACCTTTCTAATTTCTATTATCTTATTATGTTAAGATTATTATTGTTAGATTGACTTATGGTTATTCACATTGCATTTAGCAACATAATTATGCTATAGTTAGCTCCCTAATATTTTATGATCCATATGATTTTTGTTAAGATCCATCAGTATGGTACCATTATGTTTGGTTATATGTATAGCATGATTATATACATAGTCTTCTCAAGCTATTCTTTGTGTAACATATCCTTCCTTCCTACTAATATTGTATATTGTATACCTCTTTCTTCAGTATACTATGTTATATTGGCTAGTTACTTATGATGTCATGCTTTCATCAACAATTACTTATAGGGTATGATAGCTTGTCATTACATTTGCTTTAATATTATTTTGACTTATTTCTTAGTTAGTTGTCTGTAATGTAGATTATTGCCTTTTATGTTATTTATACACCACATTATATTAAAAGGTCAATAGGTTGATGCTTTCTGAGTACCTCATGTTTGGTGCTCATACTAGATGTTGGAACCCTACAGATCATTGTACGAGTTCTCCCTATTAACTTGTAGATCATGTGGACTTCCATGGAGCGAAGATTTAGGGTGAGCTTCTGATGTCAAAAATGTTTCCTTCTTTTTCTCAATTGCTAGATTGATCTTTAATTTGCAATTTAGAGACTATTCTGTAAATATAATATGTTTACCTTGTACTTTTGATTTGTTATAAGATCTTGTACTAACTTCACAAGGTTTTGTGGTTGCTTCTATGTATTAGTTTCTTTATCTCATTTCTATGCTATTTCTCTTGATAGTTTGTTAATCATTGTTAGGGACTATTGGTCAGCTTACCTATTGGTGGGCTATAGTAGCTGTAATCATGTCTTGAGAAATTGAGTCGTGACATGAATGTTGACAAAGTAAGCAGTAAATCCCCCTGAATCTGAGGTACCATCGTAATGTTGACCTCTATAGACGTATAATAGTATTTTCGCCTTCTTTGACATCAATAAAAAGGGAATAATTACAACCAAAGACACAACAACTAGGATAATAACCAAGTAGATTATTCATGATAGTAGGCCTATATACATATCAAAATAGAACAAAGTCATAAAATAGTAATTAGTTAGCAACAACAGGAAGATGAGGTTGTTCATAGCGATTAAAGAAGTATGTTGAGGTTTGAGCAGTGAAATCTTATAAATTAGTGAACTAGGTGAAAATTATAGCTAATATAGTGTCTGTTACGGCCTAAATTTTTGTATCAATCTTTATAACCTCATTAATCACTGGATAAAATCTTACTTCGAGTCGAGTAACATTAGTTCTAGTTTCCTTTGTAGCATCTGTTATTTGGTCCAGTTGAAAGTGTGTTTCTTAAAGAAGATCTTTGATAGCATCAAACTTTGGGTCCATTTCTATCATGAGAAGAATGACATCAAAGTAAATAGAACTTGAAGTAAGAAGCAGAGAGGTTCTATAATTAGAAGAGGATAGAGAGCCTACAGAACAATCTTTCAGACTTTGGAACCAAACAACATCAACCAAGACATAACCCATACTACAAAAACCATTTGAATTATGACATTGTATTATAGAAAATGGAACAGTCTTAAGAGAAATATGTTTAGCTTCTAGAATATAAGTTATAATCAACCCAAAAGTAAGATTACATGGATCAAGAGATGCTTCAACGATGTAGTTAATGATAAAAATGAAAATTTTCACCTTGCACTAAGATGTAATCCAGTAAGTGAGAAGAGTATCATGCTAAGACAATTTAGTTAGAGTAATGTATTAGCAACAATGTGAGCTATAACATGATTTTTAAATAATAATTTTTTTATATGAAGGGAAGAGATGACAAACTTACAACTCTCTAGAGAAATAAAGTGTTTAGATTGCTCAAACAAAGAATCAAAATTAGAGGGCAATAGATTCTTCATGGAAGTAGCAAAACTAGAGCAAGTTATATCAAAGATCTCATTAAACATAGCACAACTAAAAAAATATTTTTCAATCAAAATGGTTTTAATCAGATCTAAAAGACCAAAGATTAATAGAAAATAGATGAATGAGAGGTTCATAAGTATGCTTATGGGTAGAGGAAAGGATATTTTCCTATCCTTGTTCAAACAGACATTTAATGGGATAATGGAGATTTTCCAACCGATCCAAATCAACAATTTTACCTTAGAAAAAAGAGATATCCTTCATAGAGTGAAAGAGAGATTCATATGAAGGTCTCGGAAAATTAAATATGATATTAAAAGAAATTTCAAAATCAATATTCACTTTCTTCTTGGAACAGTCAAGTTCATCAGGAAGAGAATAATGCATAACTATCAAGGAAAGCAAGGAATCAAAGGATCTCTGTAGAAGATTTTAATTTGAGATATAAAAATCAAGTGGAAAAGAGGGAGGAACTTTTGCCTTTTCTCTTAAAGTGAGATCTTTTTCTGTTTTCCAAAGAAGAATTCATTGATACTTTAACCAATACAAAGAAGAGAGAGTAAAAAGAGAGTTTGAACAATCAAGAATATATATAAGAAAAGAGAAGTTGTAATGATAGAACAAGAAGAAAAGTCACCAAAAAATGCAAGAGTTGCCATAATTGCAATACATAGAGCATCTGTGTTAGGCGGAAATGAAGAAAAACAAATAGTCAAGTACAATATATCAAGCATTTATTAAAGACCCTTTTTCATTAAATTACACTCATACGATATGGAAGAAAATATTTTTAAATAGATTTTTCCATAATAGCAAGATATTTTAAAAGAAAAAAAATCTTTCTTCTAATAATTGTTTGATAAAAATATCTGCTAATTTGATATCAGTTATAACAAAATATATTTCAATATCACACTTTAAAAATGATATATAATAAAATGATTCTTAATATCAATATGTTTTTCTCTAGAATGATGCATGAGATTTTTAGATAAACAGATAGCGCTGGAATTATCAAACAAAATTTTCACAGGTTTAACAAAAATATCTTAATCACAAAGCTTGTGAATTACCAAAAACAATTGTGCACAACATAATCCAATGGAAATATTTTTAGATTCAGTAGTGGATAGAGAAACATAGTTTTTTCTCTTGTTATTCCATGAAATGAGAGAGTGTTCCATAGTTTGGTAAGGGCCACAAGTAATTTTTTTTATCATCTTTGAAACTTCTGTAATCTTCATCTTTTACCCCATCCAACTCAAAATTATTTTTCTTAAGATTCCATAATCCATAAGATATCGTTAAAATAAGATATTTAATAATTTATTTGAATGTAGTCAGATGAGACTCCTTAAGATCTTACTTAAATCTTTGACATTCTCATACACTAAATAAAATATATTGTCGATGGGCACTGAGATAAAGAAGTGATCCAATAATTCAACGTTATCTAGTTTCATCAATAGAGTTGACATTATCAATAAACAAAAGGATACATATAGAGCACATTGGCATGCTAGTAGATTTAGAATCCTTCATTCAAAATTTTTTGATGTGTTCTATCGTATAATTACATTGACAAATGAAGGCTCGTTTAGTTCATTGATGAATTTTTTATTTGAAATAGAATGTCAACTAAACCATCATGCTCATGTCAAATTCACTTTGCCTTTTCTCAAAAAATCATTGAAACATTAGCATTAATAATTTTGAAAATAATATCATCAATATAACTTTGAATAAATCAAGTTCTATTGGAGGTTGTTTGGATAAAAAAGGATTGTATCAATTTTCATCTTGTGAATTCATGATCAATTAATAATTTACTCAATTGATCATACCAAGCTCGAGTAGCTTATTAATACCATAATGTTCTTTTGAATGTTTAAACCCATGATAAAAAAATTTAGGGTTTTCAAAACCTGGGGAGTTGTTTTGCAAACATTTGTTCTTCAATAATATATGTTAGAAGAACACTTTTGGAATCCATTAGAAACAATTTGAAAAATTTAGGAGAAGCATAATCAACTAAAATTCAAGTATATTATAACTTTTGAAGGACTACAGATGTTTCATCATAGTCGACTACCACTTGTTTTGAGTAGTCGTAAGCGACTAGAAGTGCCTTATTTCTAACCATTTGAACAGATTCAAACATTTTATTTCTGAATACCCATTTTGTCCCAATGATTGAGATGTTCTCATATTTAGGAACCAGAGTTAAAACATTGTTGTTATAAAATTTCTCAAGTTCCTCTTTTACTGTTGTGACCCGGCCTTCATCTTCCAAGGCTTCATTTTCTTTCTTTGGCTTAAGATGTCGCATAAGTCCAACATTTGCACCTCTAGTGTAGGAAGGTGTTGCATTCAATCATTCCTTAGAATCTCCAATGATGAATTTATTTGGATACTCTGTTTTTTCCTATTCAGTTGGAATAATTTCTATTGCAAATTGATCATTCAATGTCATAGTTGATGTATCACTTCTACGACAGTCGACTTTGGTGAAGAGTCATCTTCAGTTGAAGTAATTTTATCAAATTTTCCCTCTTTATCCTCATTATCTATATTGCTAATATTCTCAAAAATATAATTAAAATAATTAATAATAACATGCCCGTATTCTTTAATACAAGGAGTGAATTTATCAAAACCTCTACAACATCTACTAGAATTTGACTAGCCCATAAATATACCTTCATCACTTTGAGGATCAAACATTTCAATATTGTCCTTACAATTGTTATGAACAAAACATTTGAATACAAGAGTGTAAACAAGACAAATATTGGGATTTTTACCATTCTATAATTCATAGCGAGTTTTCCTAAGAATTGATCTGATGAGACACCTATTCTAGATTTGACAAACAGTAGTTACAGCTTCTGCCAAAAATTTATTAGTCAAGGAGTACTCATACATCATGGTTTGTAACAAGTATTGAAGAGCTTTATTGTTTTATTCTACAACTCTATTTTAGTGGGAAGATCTTGCAGGAGAGAAATTACAAGTGTAATATTTGTTATAATAGAAGACTACAAAGCCTTTGTTATTAAATCCCCCTATGATAATTTCTAATAGAAAAAATATACTAATTTTTCTCCCATTGTTATGATCTCATTTCCTAGGTCAAGATGACACCTACTATAACCCACCAGTAGGCCAAAACTGCTAGTAATGGACTACCAAGAGAAATAAAAGAAAAATGCAGAATAAATATAATATAAGACTATTACATATAAGAAAGTCCTAAAACATGGGGCACAAGATCTTCTAATTTAGTAAGAATACTAAATGAACTACAAAATGAATATACAGGTACAACCCATCTTTGGATACAACATAGAGATTAGTCTAATCCATAAGAGAGGTATTAATAATAGCTCACCCTAAGTCCCTGATCCATAGATATTCCACACGATGCACACAACAACAGTGAGAACCCATACTATGATCTGTATGTTACAAAAGTGTGCTATGAGTATCAAAGACATGGTACCATATAGGCAACTACTAACTTAGCTCCAAGGATAATGCAAATATAGATAACATGGCAGAAGGATTGTACATTACAACCAAATAACAAGGAAGATAAAATAATAAAACTAGGGAGGTACAGAGGATGAACGATCTTATCCTTGTCATACTTACGAACTAAGAACAACACCATATCTCACTAGCTAATAAATAAATAAAATATAGAAGAAGGATACTTATAGTGTACAAGGCTAACGAAAGGATATACAACATGAATAAACAAAGAAAGGGTAGGATATATTGTAACAATATAGTTGGATACACATATATATACTTACACAAACATATATATAGGTATACAGTATAAACTTAAAGGTAAAAACCTAAGATATCAAACCTAACCCCTCTAGGGAATTGTGACAAAGTACAGAAGCTAATACTAGTATGATTTGGGCATATAGCCACAACGTCTAACTAGGAGATAATTATAAGTAATATAATAACCATTAACGAAAGGAACCAGAATCATAATTCAAACCATAGCATCAGTCCATAATCAACCTGCCACGAACTAACCATAATAATAATAAAGTAACAACCTAATTCAGACAAATAATACCTTAATTAGTACCTATAAATTTAAAAGTTCAATCAGCACACAACAAACAACACTCATAACCTATACCTATGCAACCCCACTAAGGATAATAGATAAAAGGAAAAAAATACCAGGGATAGAAAATGCATATGAATGAATAAATACAAGTAAATTCATAATATTTTAAATAATCTAAGTGCCATAACATTACCCGATGTATACAACTCCTCCAACTCAATGACTTGCAAAGGAAGGACCTATGGTGACATCTATTCTCTGACACAATAGCAAAGAGATGAAAGGGCCCCAAGAGGGTACAGGAGTACTAATTGGGCCCGATCAAAGATTTCTGCTCGACATCATCATCATCACTCTACTTTGTCTAGTACAAAAGTGATACACATGTATAATAAATACATGGACTCGAACTATGGCGAAAAGAGTCTATGTTTGTAAATTAATTACCTGGCATTAAATCTTGCACTAAATCATTATAAAAGTGAAAAAAAAGGTTGGAATCTCTCTCGATCAAAGTAAATAGTAGTGGTAAAACCATAGACCAAAATCTAGCTCGATCAAATTTCTAAAACATCTTTTTTTATTTCAAAAGATCTTAAACCATCCATTAAGGTGGTATAATTCTCAAAATGAAATATTTTATTTTAAAAGAGAAAGGTAGGAATAAATCTCTTTATAAGAAAAGAGTAGTAAAAGCATGATTTTAATTAAAATCATACCAGTGAGTGCGCATCTATGTACCGAATATATGCATGTCATTACCAGTATCCAAACAATACAATCAAGTGAATAAATATCCATAAACTATGGCTACATCCTTTACAAGGATAAATCACTCACCCAGGGTCCAACTAATATCATAATCACGGCCTTAGGCTCAATAATATACAACTGACGTGCCAATAATATGATAATCTAGGAAATTATGCTAACCTACTAGGTCAAGTAGTAAACCTTACACTAAGGGGCATTATCCTTAACTATTTCTAACAAGTTTGTAACCTAGGGTAATAGGATCCTATTGTCATATTAAATATTTCATCATAAGGTTTGATTCATCCTTCAAAACCCTGAACTCATAATTTGGGGATAAGTCATGGTGTTCAACCCATAATGAAATCCTAAAATCCTTTACAAATAGGGACTATATATATAATACATTATCTCTTGAAAAAGAGTAAACATAATCCTACATCAATATCAAATTGCATATCCTTGAATCATCCAAAATTCAGCTATCTTTGATCAATAATCCTAATATAACTCTCACATTATAAAAATAGTAAATACACATCATTAGGAGTAAAATATAACACATATTGCAATATAAAAATTTGGGTTAGAATTTGGGTCAAGAATGGGCCCCCGGGGCCTGTAATCAAAATCCAAAAAAAAATTTGTCATGAGGTCCCCCGAAGGACAAGGAATGTGTTCTTAAAAGTTAAGGAAAAATGGTGCATCAATCGGTCCCAAATAAAGACCTAAAGTCTAGGGATTTTAGGACCTTGTATTTAAGAATATACAATGAAATACAATAGAAATTATCAAAAAAATTAATAGGAAATTATGAAGGAGTGTTAGGATAGCTTACTTAGCTTCAATGAATGATTCCCCACTTTTTCCCATCTTTAAGCTCTAAAAATAGTGTAGAAATAGTGAAGGAAATGATAGAAATCAGGAAAAAAAAAGGGATTTATCCATCCCCAAGTGCCACTAAAGCGAGTACTTGTCAGCAAAAGAGGATACATGTCCGCTTAAGAGGCTACCCCTTAAGCAGCAAAAGTTTGCCACTGGTACCGATAAAGCAGTCCGTTGAATGCTAAAGTGATGCTTGCTTAAAGGGTCTCTTTCCACTAAAGTGGGCCGTAGCCAAATAGCCAAGGCCACTAAAGTGGCTCATGGATGCTAAAGCAGATCCATGACCGCTAAAGTGGTAACACAAGATATCATGCACCAATATTTTCTTGTCGAAGAATGGACTTTGATCGGGTACTCAGGATTTATTCGGAATACCATGCGTACAAATAAACTATCCTACCATACAAAATTTGACATTTTAGACTGAATAAAATCATCAAAAAATTCATATGAGATCATTTCAACTAAATATGTGGCTTGCACCTATAATATTTATTTTTCATAAAATCCACCTAATAGCCCAAAATGGGTCTAGATGCCAAAGAACATAAACCAATGTGCCCCTAGAACAAAATATATGATCCAAAGCTAATGGAAATATCAAAATTTCTAATCTGAGGCCGTCTAATAGGATTTTTGATACAAGACCAATTCCTTAATAGTGAAAGCTCAAAAATAAAAAAATTACCCTAAAACCCAAATGAACTTCTGGTAACTAAACTAGCAATTCTGGAAGTTATTAAATAATCTTTAGCCATTGAAGGAAGTCTAAAAACACTAGAAATATACGTAAATTAAGGAACTAACCAGAGAGTCATTAAAACCTTTGAACTTTTTCACAAAATATGTCAAAAATCCTTAAGGTATAACCTTTTTAAAAAAACATAACCCAAATAAATGATAATAATCATCAATTATTATAAAGACATACTTTTCCCCTAATGCTACTTGTTCTAGTAGGACCAAACAAGTCCATGTGAATTAGCTATAGTGGTTTTCTTGTATATACCATATCTTTCAGAGGAAATCATTTTCTAGTTAGCATACAAAGTTAGCATGCATCACAAATATGTGTTTTATTATAGTCCAATTTTGGGATTTTAATGACTAGCTCTAGTATGGCTAATTTTTCAATAAGTTCCATGCTTGCATAACTAAGCTTTTTAAGTCAAACCCATGGATCTTCTAATATGGAGGCTATCTAGATGTGATCTTTAGTCCTTTTGGTTGATTCTAGAACATATATATTTTTGTGTCTATTTCCAAGAAGAAAATCCTTTCCAAGCAATTCAATTATACATCCATCCTTTTTAAATCTTACCCCTAAAGAAGCATCTCATAGTTAACTTATGCTATCTTGATTATACTTTAAACTATTACTAATTCTTTTGAAATGTCTCCAAACGTAATTTCTACTCCATCATATTCAATAGTAGATTTAAACAAACTTTTATTCCTTATAATATAATTTGAATATACACTATATGTAATGGCCTGAAATTTGGTTACTTGCATGAAATATTTATTTTTATATGATTAGACCGTTTTATCTCTTCTCGTGGTTACATTGTGGTATTTCTAGGGTGTAAGGCTGATTGTCACAGTTTCTAATACAATTTGATGTGATTTTTATGAGTGTATGGTTTTGGTGGCGAGAAAATTCTTATAGTTATCTTCGGTCAATAGACTAATCTAGTATATCCAAAATGCTTATTTTAGGTTAGTATCATGGTTTATGTCTTCTTATAGTTTTTAAATCTCATCTCGACCCTAAATTTAAATGCTTGTAATATCAGGTTTTGACAATTAACTATGTGAAAATGACATCCTTCGAAAAATTTGAAATCTTTATTTAGTCCAAGATGTCTAATTTGTTAGGGTACTAGAGATCATTTGTATTCTTGGGATTCTGGAAAAATCCCAAGAGGTCTACGAAGACTTAGAATACTCCAAGTTTGCAGTTAGTGCACAACAGCTGGTTTAACCACTATAGCATCCCTTTCTGTGCTTTAGAAGAGGGCTCTTTAATGTGCCTTTGTCGATAAAGTAGCCCTAGGGATAGAAAGTACCACTAAAGCAATATCTTGGGAGCATTAGCATCAGCGCTAAAGTAGCCCAATGTCGGTTAGTGGACTATACCCCTCTTATAGGTCCCGCTTTAGTGTTATATGGGGAGTTTTACCCTAACTGCCAAAGCGACCCATGGTCAACTTTAGAAGCACCTAGTATATTTAAGTACTCCTTTTTTTATATTTTTCACCATTTTTTAAAATTGGAGCTTGAGGTTTGAGTTTTTAAATATTTTCTTCCATTTCTAAGTTTGGGTAAGATCCCAACCCTCTTTGTAACGTCCTCGGTTTTTGTTCTTTGAAAAATTCTGAAATTTTATCTTTAATATCCTAAATACATCTTCCTTGACGAGCAATCGAGAGTCATGATGGGTCATAGGAACTTGGTTGTAACTTAATCAGAACAAGTGCTTGGTATTTTTCTTTGATTACAAGTGTCTCTCAACTAGTCATCAAGACTTCTTATGGGAACCAAGTCATAAGGTGTCCAAAAAATTTGTCCTGAGGCATTTTCTTCATTACTACTTGATGCCACTATTCGTTATTTCACAATTATAGGGTGTCTGGTGTGTCATCATAAATTGTTGTTATCTTTAGTATGAAAAGTTGTTATGAGTCGTTAAGTATGGTTATGAGTTGGTAGTATGAATCATAGCCTGACCACTATGGGGTCTTGGTCATTCTATCTCGACAACGAGTACCTGTGATGAGTCGTAATATGTCTATACTAGTCATATAGTGACCCGTAGCCACTTGAGACAAATTTTTGTCTTTTTATTAAGGAAAATTTGATAATTTCCCCTCAACCCCAATAAATCCCATGACCTAAAACCCTATTAGGGACCCTACTAGGATGGTTAAATCACTAAACCTCTTTAAAAATGCTCTCTTAAAGTCTCTCAAGCAGCCATACTTTGGGTTTCTAAGAAGTAGGTCATCCAAGGGCTTAAGGGTTGAATTCCTTTCGAGAAACTTCTTATTACAAGAATGTTACTCTTTTCTCATTGTTAATTTGTTAATAGCATGTGTGTTAAAGAATTGTTGATGATATATTCATGTTGATTTTTAAAACATGGGTTGAGGGATTTTGTATAACTATTATTTATGTGATGTTTAATATTCATCCATTCATGAGTTAAGGTTAAGGTTATTAATGGTTTTAATGTAAATTAGATGCATGAGAATGATGAATGAACTAAGGATTGTGATTTCCCATACTTGTGACTTTTGAAGTGATTATGACTCCAACCCCATATTGTGAAATTTATTTTTAATTATGAGATATATGGAAATTTGTAAAATTAAACAAAGGGGATTCTTAATTTCTCCAAGTGATGATAATTGTTTTGGCATTTTTATGTTACCTTACAAGTGCAGTTGGTATCATGATACAAATAATGTATGCTTAAATGTGTATTGTGGTTCAAAGTATGGGATTATGCAATAAATCTTTTAATTAGGCTTTAATGAGTGTTATGTAGGTGAGTCATGAAATTGGTGGTTTCGAGGGTCCCACACTGTAAATTGTAGTTGCCGATGTGGGGGTCTATATGACTAGGTAGTGTGAGTTCTCTTTATTTTTTATTATTTGATTAGGATATTTGAGTCCCCAACATCTGATTACATGATTCGGTGCTGGTGTCACCTTCATAGGCAGGGAGTTTGAGTCCCTTATATTGCCTATTTATCCCATCTGGTTGTGCACCCATACGCAATGGGACCATGACAGCTGGGGGAGAGATGGGCCTATATAGCCTATGGGTGCCTTTGTATTTTGTGAAGGTTGAGCTACATAACTCAGGCTATAGTTTTAAACCACATCTAAATCCTTGTTACCTATCCCAACATATAATATATATATGTATATGTATTTAATTATATGCATTTATTTTTAATAATTTAGAACTATTAATCATGACATTATGTTATCCATATCCCTGAGTTACATTGTAGTTTTCACCCCACTAGCCGTCCTCAGATGCTATATACCCTAAGATGTAGGTGCCAGATCTTTTTTTTTTTCCTTTAAAAAGTTAGGTCAGCTGGCTTGGTGCGTTGGTTAGTTGCATTGTGGTAAAGTAGTGAGCTACCATTCCTATATTGACTTAGGCATTTCACCTGCTGACATTCTTAGATTTGATTTGATATTTACTTTCATTATCATTTTCATTCTCATTGTCATTTGTCAGAGTTAGGGACATGTTTCAACCAGGGATGGTTTTTGAATTTTTGGTCATTTAGCCAGTCATCGATTGTTATTTATGGACATATTTTGACTTTCTTTAAGCTTATTGAATGTGTTTTGACTTTCTTTAAGCTTATTGAATGCTATCTTGTTATATTTTGAAAATTCATTTGACATTGTGGGATATTGTGCTTGGTTTACTTATGTAAAAGGAGTGATCTCGAGTCTATATGGGACTTGATCTACCCTTCACGACTATACCCTGGTTTCGCTCGTGAAGGAGATGGTATCGAAGCCTAGGTTTGGTGTCATTCAGTGTCCAACAAAGCTGTGTCAAGTAGAGTCTTTTTTATGGTGTATTGTGCACCACACTTATGAGGTATTGGCTATGAGACATTTAGGAATTTTTTTCTCTTATTGTTCTATATCAAGCTATAGAGCCTAAGGTCTTGATTCACCTTAAATTTTGGTATGTTAGCTTTTTAGATCATACCTCCAAGGAGATATGATATTAGTATAAACTCAACTATCCTGTTAGAGGATAATTTTGATGGATCTTTTCCTACTCTAGAAGTTCATACCCGATCTAGGTTCTCTATTTTTGATTGCTCTGATATAGCTCTACTAGTAATAAAGGTGTAAAGAGGTCAAGGCCATTCACAAGGAGTCAAGCCAACAAATTACAAGGTCTACAAGCCTTATTCATGAAGATGAAAGCTTGTGAGTGTGGAATGCATTCACCTAAAGGAGTTCATGTACTAAAGTGTGAAGAGGAGCCTTGAGATACTCCAAGGCTGCCTCTACTTAAGGGCATTGTGGTCTTTTGATACCTTTTATTTAGATTCCATAGGAGCCTTTTCATTAAGGGTAATTTGCCCTTTGTATTTAATAGATATAAATAAACATTTAGGAGTCTATTTTTCATTACCTTTTGATGAATATTGAGCAAATTCTTTTGTAGACTTATTTCTTCTCTCTAGGAGTTAACATCGAAAACTAGGGTTAGCCTTGAGTGTGAAATCAGTATGGTTACCAATTGGCTTTAAAATGATGGTTCTTGGGGTAGCTTAAGTCCATTTTGTTTAAACATAAAAGTTTGGTGTTTGTATTGCATGCATTATTGGGTTTTTGTGTTTGATACACACCTTGGTTCTTATTGTGTTGTGATAGTTATGTGTCACTGTCTATCTTTCATTTATGCAAGTTTTTGTGTTTTTGTTACTTAAATCCATTTGTGTTGCTTCTTGTGTAATTATTTCTACTTCATCACTTTTCTTTAATGTTTAATTTCGGTTTATATAGGTTGTTTCTATATCATTTTGTATCAAGAGCCACGCTTTAGGGTTGTTCCTACAACTCTATGTCTTGGATTGTTGTTACCATTATGAAAATCTTCGCAAAAAAGAGTCAAAAGTTCGAAAACCACAAAAAAACTTTTAGTCTTGTTGATGATAGTCGATCCGAATCTTAAACACTAGACCTAGATAGTTTTTGATTGTTTTGATAGTTTCTTGTGTTAGATCCTTGCTCAGTAGCAAAAACATAGACTAGATCTAAGTTTTGATCAAGATCCAGATTGTTTTGAGCATTCCACCATTGTTAGACTTGAGTTTGAAGCTTTTGGAGGGTAGATTTTGTGTGGTTTGTCATGACATTTTGCGATATTTGTTATTTGTTTGGCAAAGCAGCCATAGATCAACAAGAAAATTTTAATTTAGAGGTCATTTGCCTTGTTGTCAAACTGGGCAACTCTTGAATATTCTTTTTGTTCTTCTTCATCTTCATATCTTGTTGAAGAAAAAGATTCAAAAGACGGTATTTGATCTTAAAAAAATGAAGAAATATAATGTTAAAGTTTTTTGTACAAAAGAATATTCCAAGCATATTGAAGTCATCCAAAAAGAAGAGGAAACAAAGGTAGTATTAAAGTACAATTGAAAGTACAAAAAGGGGGGGGGGGCAATTGATTTCAAATCCATCTTGATGCTTCAAAAGGCTTTAAAACATGGATTTCCCCCTTAAAATTGCCACTCTCTCTCTTAGTTGAGTTCTTGTCTGAGGTAAAAAATTTAAAGAACAATTTTTTTGTGAAAAGTTAGCATCCAATCACAATAGCACATCATTATTTTGTGGAAAACCAAATTTTAGCTTAAACTTGGATTTCTTCATTTTCATTTTTGTTTCTTAGTTACATTTTTGTTGATTGTATCACTATTTATTAAACTAGTAACTATCTACTAGGTTGAGAACTAGTTTAGTGTCCTTTCTTTCATGTTAAAATTCTTTGTCTACTTTTCTTATTTGTGAATTCATTGTGTATTGTTGTTTCAAGTCCAAAAGCAAATTTTATTAGAGTAAACTCAAACTAAAATATATTTTAGGCAAAAGTAGAATCATCCCTCAATCACTCACGATGTACAAGTTGATTTTCAACACTTGTGAAACTAAGTGTGAGGTAAAATCAAGAGTGAGAGTGTGTGAGGTTATTTGAACTAACTTTTTTGTTTAGTTTGTAGGTTTGTTTTTGTTAAGTGCATTTGAAATGTAACCTGAGGCTACCATATCTCAAAACATGGGGAATATTGCTAGTGGAGGCCTCTTGGCTCAACTTGAGTTCATTAATTGTGAATTGAGGATGATGAGAATGGATTTAGGTAGACTAGAGGCGGAAGTACGATCAATGAAGGGTGATTTGGCATCAATAAAGGGTGACATGAAAACAATAAGTAGGTGGTTGGAAAAAGTTGAGAGTCAAAAGGAACTCACGACCCTTTACTACTAATCCCTACCATGTGTCTGCTAGTGTACATGCCCAAGACACATCTACCACAATTACACCCGAGACCGTCCACCAAATACTTTTTCCTCTAATACCTACACAAAACCAAGTCCAAACTCTTCAAAACCAAGTCCAAACTCCTCGTACCTATGACCTACATAGACATCTACACCCTCAATTGAACCAAGTCCAACAAGAAGGACTTGGTAACCAAATGCCAGGACCAAAAAAACTACCAATTTCAAAATCCATTTTACCAAAGACCCCACCCCTCCACAAAATTCAATAAAAAAAATACAAAAACCACTTAATCAAAGACCATTCTATCAACAAAATCCAATGGCTCCTCTCTATGTTCCACTAAACAAAATTCATCCCATATAAGTAGAAGACTATGGTAGAGGGGAACAAAAAGGTTGTAGTGTTTACAATGATGACTACATATTTGAAGAAGATGAGGGATAGGTATAAACAAAGAGGACATCACTGTAGAAACCGAGGTAAAGAAATAAGGCATGGTTATGGGAACCCTCAAGGGACCAAGAGGTTGGCATCAAATCCATCAAGGTTGGAATTCCCATTTTGAAGGTGAAAGTGATCCTGAAGTGTACCTATCTTGGGAGTATTCTTGTGAAAATTTATTCTAAGTTAATGATTTATCCAAAAACAATAAAACTTACTACGTACAGCTCACTTTAAGGGCTATGCAAACACTTGGTGGGATTACAGAATGAGGTTTGGGAATTTGATCATTAGTGGTCAACCTCATTCTTGGGAGATATTGAAAATACTGATAAGAGAGAGATATATCCAGAGTATTATAGACATAATCTTCTTGCCAAGCTTTACAACTTGAGGCAAGGTAGCAACATTATCATGGCAGATTACGATAAGTTTCAACGACCAATTTTAAAGCTTGACCATTGGGGTAAACAAGTACATCATGATATAATATGCTTCAAGGGTTGGCTGAACAAGGACATAGCTTCTCATTTTAATATCCATAAGTATGAGACCATTGATGGTATATTCCAAGCTACTATAGAGATTGAGAAGGAAAATAAGAGGAAGGCGTCTTACTAGTCTGAGGGTCAACAACCATCTTCGGGTTGGACTAAGAACAAGGAGGTAATTCAAGCCTCCTCAGGTTGGAACAATAACAAAGCACCACCATGTTTTCCAAACAACCCGAGGACAATACCATTCTAATATATCCTCTAAAAGGTTATGGCAACAAGTACACTAATTATAATTTGAAAAAATTCAATGTTTCTAGTGTCAAGGTTGGAGGCATAGATAAAATGAGTTCCTAAAGTAAAGGAATGTAATTCTAAGGGAGGGGAAGTTGTACTGTCTAGGGGAGAAGTAGTGATGGAATTTGAGGTTGATGAGGCCGAGACTCAAGATGGATAGTGAAAAAAAGAAGAAACTAGGCCATAATATGGTAAATGTCAAGTTCCAAACATTATGGTAAGATGAGTCATGGTTAGTAAGGTTTTCGATGATTCAAGCCAAAGGGAGAATCTATTCCATACTAAGTTTCTTATAAAGAAATGTGTATGTATGATCGTTATTGATAGCGGGAGTTCTACTAATGTAACAAATGCTACTAAAGTTGAGTTGTTACAATTCCTCACTACTTCACATGCAAACCCCTACAAGTTAAAATGGTTGAATGAGTGTTAGGAATTGAAGGTTTCTTGGAAATGCTTGATTCGGTTCCAAGTGGGAAATTACCAAGATGAAGTGTTATGTGATCTAATTACCGTGTAAGCATATCATTTGTTATTGGGTAGACCATGTCATTTTGATAGGTTTACCAAACATGATAGGAGGAACAGTAAGTATTCACTTAAGCATTGGTAAAAAGTTCTGACATCTCCTTCTCTAACCATCTCAAGTAATTGAAATGTAACAACAATTGAGGAAATTGAAAGAAAAGGGGAAAAAGGCAAGAATCCAAGAGCGGAAGGGGTGTAGAATCTGAGTGGTCCTCAACTTCTAAGAGTAAAGGCACATTGGTGATGTCGCCTAGGAGGAAAGATCTCTTTAAAGAGCATGAACACAACACTTCCCATGCTCCTCCTGGAAAATACTTTTAATGTGAACTTTTCTTTTTTTGTTGTTCTTCTCCTCTTTCCCTTCCATTACCTTTGATTGAAGGAATTTGAGGATGTTTTTCTAAAGGAACTCCCAAAAAATTTTCCCCTACTTTAGGGAATTTATCACCAAATAGATTTTGTGCCGGTCTCTAAATTGCCCAATAAACCAACATATAAAAGTTACCCAACGGATACCAAAGAGCCTCAAAAGCAAATGGAGGAATGATGTGCTAGCCTTCTGTTAGCACTTTTAATACTTTTAACTTGAAATAATTGTAAGTTCTTAAGTAATTATTGTTGTGTTTTATTATATTTCATGTGATTTTGTGGGAAAGTCAAGATGTATTAACATATAGGAAAAATACATTGAGATGGATGATTTTTGGTGAAAGATGCAAAAAATTAAGTTCTGAAAATTTCATTTGAGGACTTGGTCTGATAAGCTATCAGATTTGAGATAAGCTATCAGAATATGTCTTCACACATAGGCAGAGAATACGAAAGGTGAAGCATTTCTGACGTCATTTTTTGATAAGTCGTCAACTTCCTGATAAGCTGTCTGGAGGTTTTGTCAGCTAAAGGCAGCGAACATGGAATTTGAATAGGAGTTGACGACATTTTTTGATAAGCCGATAGAATCCTAACAAATCGTCACACATGTCGTCATATTTGTGATAAGTCATCACAAATATCATCAACTAAAGGAGCGAAAATCTAAATTTTTAATTTTGAATTTCCTTTAAGTTGCAGATATAATAAGCATCTTAAAGGGTTTCATTGAGTCTTTTGAACTTATTCCAAAAGAAAGTTTACTTCTTTTCTGGATCTCTTAACATTGATTTCAATCTTCAATTCTTTGATCGAGTTGTGGAATATTCTTCTCGAACTTTGAAGAGCATCAACCTCAGACTTCATATTTGGTAAGTTTAATTGGTCTGAATGATGAATAAAATTGTTGATATCTCTTTCTTTCTCATGTGGAACTAAAAACCATAACTAGGGTTGCGGGATATATGATTATTTCTCCATGGATTTATTAGTTAGTTAGGGTTTGAGTTATTGTGGGAACATCTTTGTAATTACTCTGTAATGATTGTTTTCTATTGGTTACAACCTTAAACTTATGTTTTCTTGCTCGATTTGAGAAATAAACTAAAGGTAGTGAATTATCAATGAGTATTTGGCAAGGTTAATTTTCCATCTAATGATTAATGCTTTCAAAAGATTAATCAGCTTGATATAAAATCAGTATGAATAGAAGGTTGTCCTAAGTTTGAAAGAATTAGGGAGCACAACATCTAGATAGGTTGAGAAATACTTTGATGAACTGTCGATACTTATAATTTGGTGTTTCTCCCAAGTCATAAAAATCCAGTACTACAACTATTATTCAATGAGGGGTTAGTAATCATAGTGGTCATAACCCTAGTTTCTCTCTATCATTTATTTGAACCATTGAAATTTTAGCTTTGATTTATGAATCAAGTCGAATCTTTTATTAACCATTAAAAACCCCCTATTTCATCTTTTCATATCATTGGTTTAAAGTTAACTTATATCTATAGTTTCAAATTAGTTTAATAACCACTCACATTGTTCCTCATGGATTCGACCACGACTCCAAAGTTGGGTAATTATATTGACGACAACCGCCTTGTACTAAATTGACGTGTAAGTTGAGCGTTATAAAAAATGGTGCTTTTTTTGGGGGAATAATTTGCCGTATTCAGTTGGTTTGGAATTTTAGCTTGCTTGCTTGAATTCAAACTTATAAATATTTGTTTGTATTTTTCTTTTATTTCTTCTATTAGGTAGATTTTTATTTTTGTTTATTTATTATTATGGCATCTTGGAATGAATGTTAGTTTTATGATTGGAAATCCTACCTTGAAGATCCATGTCCATATTATGATGGACCTCACTTTTGGCAAGATTGTAGATATACTCCCCAGAGAGAGATGTCTGCACCATCTCCATCCTACTAGGAGGATGATTGTTCTTTATGTGATGGTCAAGATGGACACTGGAGTCATTGTTCAAATGCCCCCTCCTCCATTATACTAACCCAAATTCTAGTTCTTTATATGATATTCATAGGTTTTATGGTCAAGAACAGGAAGAAAAAAGATTCTCACCATTGCCAGATGAGCCTACACAGAAGTTCGATGCAAAATTAGGCAAGCAATTCATGTCTTCAAAGTGACGTGATAGAACTTTCCTTATCATGCTCTAACATTTTCCCAACGCACCTAAAAGATATAAAGATTGAAAGATTGGCTGCAAATTCAAATCATCTAAGTGGAGGGATAAAGGATAAAGCAGTTTCAAGGTATCTTGATGAATTCTGAGTAGTCAAGAACCTCATCGTGCCGCGATATTAATTCAGGTGCTGCTTGGGAGGAAACCCAAGGAATTTTGTTGTTTGTATTTGTATTATGTGATTGACATTAGATCTCTACACCTATGGTGCTACGGGTATATTTCTAACTCTCTTTTTTTAGTATGATGCATTGGGGACAATGCATGATTTTAAGTTTATGGTAAGGTTACTTATGGGTGTTGATGTCTTCTTGGGGTTTTTGTTGCTGTGCCTCTTTTCGCTGGAGTGTTGTACCTAGTAGAGCCGGTATATTTAGGCGTACTGTGTTTCGTTTTGTGATGTGTGTTGGTTAATTAGGATAAAAATAAGTATCTGGGGTAGTTTACATATTTTGTTAATTTTTGGAAATGGTAAATAATTCTCCAATTGTTTATTTTGTAACTGTGTGATGTGCATTTATATGCGTCTACATTGAATCTTTTTATGGAATAAGTATTTGGGACATGCTCATCATTGCTAATGATTGAATGTACCAGACAGGTAGTATCTTGTAATATACCTTTGTGCCAAGTGTTTGTTAGATACTACCTAGTTCCCGTTATGCGTCAAATCCAGAACATGCCCAATTGGTCTTGCCTTGGTTTTAGGAGAGTGGTTAGGAAAGGATCATAAGCCATTTTTTATATTAGTCAACTTTTAGCATAAATGACCTTCCATGTTTGAATAATATCCCATCATTTTGATTTTGAGCCTAAATGCCTATATTTTTTCTATTATTATACATATCACCTTCCCACTTGTATCATAATGTACCTGTTTTGGCCCTGGTCCTCCTTGGGCATTGTGCACTTTGACGAAGGAAAATCGCCTAAGTTGAGGGTGACTATCATAGGGGTGCGTGATGTAAAGTAAGTATGAAGAAGCGTAAAATAAAAAAATAAAAAAAATAAAAAAAATGGAAGGCTGGGTGTGGTAGAAAAAGAATAAAAAATTTGTGAAAAAGATAAAATAAAAAACTAAAGAACCGCATCCAGACTAAATTTATTGTAATAAAGAAAAGGAGAAATAAGTTGAATGTTAATAAGTGAGACCCCAATAATAGTGTAGTGCCAAGGAGGCTTAGTCACTTTATATATCCTTGTGTTTCATACCAGTCCAAAGCCTACATTACAAGCTGAAGAAAAGTCCTATAGTGATACTAGCTTAAACTGTCTCAAAGCCTTGGTGATGAAAAAAAGGGCAAGCTTAGGTTATTTGGCATAAATTAACTGGAACTTCTTCTTTAGAGCGAGTGTCTCTTAATCATCCCTGCATTTATGTTATTTATTTCATATATGAGTGAAGAGGGATTTCTTTGTTGTAAAGGCACATTGGTTGTATTTCTAGTTGCTTACTTGTTTGGTTAGTATAAGTTATACATATGCATGGTTATTGTTGCTAATTTGATGCCATAACTTGATTTCTTTTTGTCATATTACTGATCTTCATTAATATACATAGTTGAGTTTGATGGTGATTGAAATTTGAGAAGGTAATGTGTCTTAAGCAAAAATTGATAATCAACTGTCGTAGGTAAATTATGTTTCTCTTGATTAAACATAGTAGTATGGTGTTATATAGTTTATTGAGGACAAACAATGGTTTTAAGTTGAGGGTGTTGATGTGCGAGCCCTTTGTTAGCACATTTAAGACTTTTAACTTGAAATAATTGTATGTTCTTAAGTAATTACTGTTGTTTTTCATTATATTTGATGTAATTTTGTAGGAAAGTCAAGATTCATGAACATGTAGCAAAGCTACGTTAAGATGGATGATTTTTGGTGAGAGATGCAAGAAGTTACGTTCAGAAGATTTTATCCGACAACATGGTTTGATAAGCTATCAGATCTGAGATAAGCTATCAGAACATGTCACACATAGGCAGAGAATAAGAAAGGTGAATCTTTTCTCACAATATTTTCTGATATGTTGTCAACTTCCTTATAAGCCGTCAGGACATAACATCAGTCGAAGGCAGAAAACATGGCATTTGAAGAGGAGTTTTTGATATTTTCTGATAATTTGTCACACATGTCGTCAGATTTGTGATAAGTCATCACCAATGTAATACCCTGGGAAATTTTTCATTGAAATTTTGTGCGTAAACATGTTGGGTTCTATATTCTAGAATGAATTATAAATTTTTCATGCCAAATGTCTTAGATTATGACCAACCATTACATATATTATCGAATAATCTTTCAAACGATATGTGGATCATCCAAAACGGACACCCGAGCAACGAGTTATGAACATTCTGATCGAACAGTGAATAGTAGTGAATAGTAAAACATACAGGAAAAAGTACTGAGGCCTAGAATATTTTTTCTCTAACTTTAATAAATCATAACTCCTTGTACATAATGATCTAGGTGATATACTATATATCAACGAAAAGCTCTTCAAGTCCTCTTTCCAATGAAATTGGTTTCATCCAATTTGTCTATCGGAGCAAAACGTTATGGTCAATCTACTTTAGCCTATAAAAACCGAATTTTTGGGTCAACATCAAACAATCATAACTCCTAGTACACAATGATTTGGGTGAGATATTATATATCAATGGAAAGATATGAGAGTCCTCTTTCTAATGAAATTGGTTTCTCCAATTTGGATAGTGAAGTAAAATGTTATGGTTGATCTACTTCAGACTATCAAAACAAGCCACCAAAGGGCAAATTCGAGAATTTTTTGATTTTTAGGGGCGTTTTAGTCATTCCCCCTAACCCAAAATCCGTCCAAATCCTATATTAAAGCCTATTAGAAGTATTATATGTTATATTTCATCAAATTCACTCAAAAAGAAAACTCTAAGCTCCTACATCCAACTTCAAGAACCTCCAAAGTTCACCATTAATTCTTCAAATTTGTTAAAGATTCCAAGTTCCTAGTTCAAGAACTCTAAGAACCATCATTCAAAGGCACGATTAACATCTCAAAAATGAGTATCGATAAGAAGTTTATCATTCAAGGTATGTACAGTTTTTTAACAAGAACACTCTTTTGTTCTTGTGCCCAAAAGTAATTTTCTTTACAAAGGCATAATTTTTATTTGATTTTCATGAATGTGAAGCATGAACCTATATCTTATGATGATTATTATGAAATCTTGATGTTTATGATTTTGAAAGATGAATTTACATGTGTAGAGATATAAAGCATGAATCATGAATGATATTTATCATGATTTTGATATTTGGGTCGTGAATCCCCATTGAAAATTGTGATTTTTTTGAGAAACTGTGTGTTATAAGCATGTTGATGTTGAATATTTGAGATATTTTGAACGATTTGATCTTTTGGTCTTAATAGAGTTGTTTTGAACTCGAGTGTGAAAGAAATTCACAACGTGGTTGATTTTGATAGATGGGAAGCATGGTGGCTCCCGATGTATATTTATTTATTACTGAAATTGTTTTGTTGATGATTGTCTTTGAAATGATCTGAGCTAAGTCTGGGAGAAATCTTTAGCATCGAGTGGGTGGTATAAAGCAACCTTACTTCCCTAGAACTACGTGCCTCCATAGAAGTGAGCCTGAGTCTGATTTCTATAGTGATCACTAGTTTGTGTGGATTTGATATCGATAGTCCTACTTCGATGGCAAGGATATGGCGGCTCTCCCCAACGTGTGTGTGTGTTTCCTTGTGTCTATGGTGAATAGTGAAGTGATTTGATTGTGGAATTGCGAAAGTTATTCTTTTGAAAGATTTAAATGATAGTTACATTATGAGAATTGATATTCTTGATGGACTGAGAGTGATTGACAAATTATATGATGACTCACATGTGTTATTGTACTTATTTTATGCTCTAATGATTATGATGATTTTTTTCGAGCTATGTGAGTCTTTCATACATCCTGTATATTTCATAAAAATATTTATGATGATGATGTTTATGCAACTGTATACTCCCCCATATACTTGGTTCTTTTCCATGGTACTGACCCACATCTTCGAATGTGGGCTACATTTTCTCAGAATGTAGGTTCAGGTGCTCAGTTCCAGGTTAGACAGTGATTCTTTAGGGACGCTGTTCTACATCCTCTATTATGCTGAGTCCTCATATTTTGAGGACGCGATGTCTAATATTAGTTTCACGGAATTACTTACATTTGATAATAGAGTATGAATCAGTTGGGGCATGTCTCAATGGCTCGCTGATTTTATTGATTTTCTTAGAGGCTTGTCAGACTAGTATAGATGTTGGGAGTTGACTAATAAGTCATATTTTGTTATCCTTCTAAAATTTTTTATTCTTGGATGATGATTACTCTATTCATATTTGAGGGTTATTTATTGAAACCTCATTGATTTGTGTTAAACTGAATGAAAATGGCTCAAAGGGTTAGCTTGGGGCTACTCATAGCCTCAAGCACCATATGATGCTCTGGGATTTGTTTTTTGGGATGTTACCAACTTGGTATCAGAGCCTAAGGTTTTAAAGTGTCCTAGAGAGTCTAAGAAGCCGCGTTAAGTGGAGTCTTGATCATCGGTGTGTAGTATGCCACATCTATGAGCAAGAGCCTACAAGTCATTTTAGGAAAAAGTATGATTCTTTCTTTCAGAAGTCTATCGTGCTTAAAGTGTCTCTCTCTGCTATTTATTCGTGGTCTCCTCTTTTAGAAATATGCCTCAACGTTAAGCGAGAAGAAATAATGATGGTCAATAACCTTAATCCGCTGACCTATTGAATGAAAACGTGTCTTATACTGAATTTCAGGCAGCCTTTCAAGCGTTGGCCCAAGCTATTACTGTAACTATTCAGGCCAACCCAGCCCCAGCTCTACAGCAGCAAAGAGGTAATTCAGCTGCTACTAAGATCCGTCACTTCATGTGGATGAATCCGCCGAAATTCTATGGGTCCAAGTCTGATGAGGATCCACAGTTGTTTTTAGAGGAGGTGTGGAAGATTACTTAGGTAATGCATGTATTTGAGGAATATAGTGTAGAGTTGGCTGTGTATAGGTTGAAAGACCTTACTTATGACTGGGTTATTTCTTAGAGGAAAGGTAGAGGTAAGAGAGTTGTCCCTATAACTTGGCAAGAGTCTAGGATGCATTCCTGGATATGTTTTTCCCTTTAGAGATGAGAGAGGCGAAGGTGGAAGAGTTTATTAACCTGCGACAGGGCTCTATGACTGTTAGGGAGTACTGTCAAAAGTTTAATCAGTTGGCCAAGTATGCTCCTAACTTAGTGGCCGATAATCGAGCTAGTATGAGTAAGTTTGTGACTGGAGTGTCTAGTTATATGGTTAAGGAGTGTAGGTCTGCTATGCTAAATAGTGAGATGAATCTTTCTAGGCTGATGACTCATGCCCAAAAGATTAAGGCAGACAATATTAAGGAAAGAGATAGAATGAGAGAGAATAAGAGAGCTAGGTCCGAGCAGCACGGATAGGGTTAGACTAGATCATAGGAAGGGAGTCGCCCTAAGTATCTGGTCGTTCGTCTATGCCAGCACCGTCATCTGCTAGTGCTCCCGTGCCTAAAGGTAGGCAGGAGCAAGGTAACAGGTTATATGCATCCAGGTCCCAGTACAGTGCCGGCAGTAAATCAAATTGTCCCTTGTGTCCTAAGTATGGTAGGGCTCATTCAGGTGAGTGTTGGGGTGAGAAGAGGGGTTGTTTCCGGTGTGGTGATATGGGTCGCAGAGGTAGAGATTGTCCAAAGGATGGACAAGGGCGTCGTGACTATCGTCGTCTGTCCCAGACTCAGACTGTTAGTGCTCAAGTTCTAGAGACTTGCCCAGCCCCAGCTCAGGGAGCCTCTTCTAGCAATGCTGGCGGGCAGCGCCAGAATAGATTCTATGATTTACCATCCCACCAAGAACAGGAGGACTCTCCCAATGTTGTTACTAGTATGCTTCATATATTTCAGTTTGATGTGTATGCTTTGTTGCATCCGGGATCTAGTTTCTCATATGTTACACCTTTGACTGCTGTGAATTTTGAAATAAGTCATGAGATTATTCCTGAGCCTATCCTATTTTCTACCCCAGTGGGTGATTCGATTGTTTCCCAGAAAGTGTATAAAAAGTATCCTGTTACAGTTCTTCATAAAGTCTTGTTGCTTGATCTGATTGAGTTAGACATGGTAGATTTTGATGTGATTCTGGGTATGGACTTGCTGTATTCTTCTTATGCCTCTAGTGATTGTCGGACCCGAGTGGTCAAGTTTTAATTTCTGGGTGCATCCGTGTTTGAATGGTCAGGGAATTCTGCGTCACCCAAGAGTCATTTTATCTCTTACCTCAAAGATAGAAAGCTTATTTCCAAGGGGTATATTTACCATTTGGTTAGAGTCAAAGATACAAAGTCTGAGACTCCAACTCTCTAGTCTGTTAACGTCGTCAATGAGTTTTCTGATGTCTTTTCGGATGATCTCCCAGGGATACCTCCTGATATAGAGATAGAGTTCAGGATTGATCTTCTTTCCAATACTCAACCCATTTCTATTCCTCCTTACCATATGGCCCCTGTAGAACTTAAGGAGTTAAAAGAGCAACTCAAAGATCTACTAGATAAGGGTTTCATAAGGCCCAGTTTTTTCTTAGTGCGGTGCTCCTGTGTTGGTTATGAGAAAGTAAGATGGCTCTTTGTATATATGCATTGATTACCACCAACTGAATAAAGTCACCATAAAAAATAAGTACCTTCTTCTGAGAATAGATGATTTATTTGACCAATTGCAAGGTGCAAGTTATTTCTCAAAGATAGACCTTTGTTTTGGCTATCATCAACTCAAAATTTAAGGAGTGTGACATCCCAAAAACCGTTTTCCAAACTCGTTATGGCCATTTTGAGTTTCTTGTTATGTCTTTCGGGTTAACTAATGTCCCAGCAGCTTTTAATGACCTCATGAATAGAGTGTTCAGACCATATCTGGATATGTTTTTCATAGTATTCATCGATGATATACTGGTGTACTCCCGTAGTAAGGATGAACATTCTGATCATCTCTGAACTGTCTTCCAAACCATTAGAGATCACAAGTTGTTTGCCAAGTTCAGTAAGTGTGAGTTTTGGCTAAGGTTTGGGTCATATCATTCGTTCGAAGGCATTAGAGTTGATCCCCAAAAGACCGAAGCTATTAAAAATTGGGCTAGACCTATTTCTCCGACTGATATTAGAAGTTTCTTGGGTTTAGCTGGCTATTACTGATGTTTTGTTGAGAGTTTCTCCTCTATAGCATCTCCAATGACTCAGTTGACCCAAAAGAAAATGAAGTTCTTGTGGTCCGAATCTTATGAGAAGAGTTTTTAGGAGTTGAAGACTCGACTCACTTCAGCCCCTATTTTGACTTTGCCTGATGGTGTTGATGGTTTTGTCGTGTATTGTAATACTTCGAGAGTTGGGTTGGGTTGCGTATTGATGCAGAAGGGTAAGGTGATAGCTTATGATTTTAGACAGTTGAAACCCCATGAGAAAAATTACCCCACCTATGACCTTGAGTTGGCTGCTGTTGTGTTTGCTTTGTAAATCTGGAGACACTATTTGTATGGTGTCCATGTTAATGTTTTCACTGATCATAAGAGTCTGCAGTATGTCTTTACCCAGAGAGAATTGAATCTTAGGCAGAGACGATGGTTAGAATTGTTAAAGGACTATGATATGAGTGTGCTATACCATTCAGGGAAGGCCAATATTGTGGTGGATGTCGTAAGTAGAGTGTCCATGGGTAGTATTTTGCATAGGGTAGAAGGTAAGAAAGAGTTAGATCGTGATGTACATTATTTAGCTAGATTGGGGGTTAGGTTGTTTGACTCTGCTGAAGGTAGTATAGAGGTTCAGAGTAGTTCCGAATCCTCCTTGGTTTCGGAAGTGAAGTAAAAGCAATACTTAGATGCTAGTTTGGTCAGATTAAAGGAGTCAGTAAAGGACCAAAAAGTAGAGTTTTTCTCCCAAGGGGGAGATGGTGTGTTGAGATTGTAGGGTAGATTATGTGTCCCAAATATTGATGATCTGAGACAGAGGATTATGGCTGAAGTGCACGGGGTGCCATATTCTATTCATCCTGGTGCCACCAAGATATACTGAGACTTGCAGGAAATCTATTGGTGGAGTGGCATGAAGAAAGATATAGCATTATTTGTAGCTATGTGTGCAACATGCCTACAGGTTAAGGTCGACTACCAAATACCTGGTGGTATGATGCAAGAGTTTAGTATTCCCACCTAGAAGTGGGAAGAGATAAATATGGACTTCGTTATTGGTTTAGCTCCTTCCCAACGCCATCATGATTCCATTTGGGTTATGGTTGATAGGTTCACTAAGTCTGCTCATTTCTTGCCTGTTCATACTTCATATACTACTGAGGATTACGCTAGATTGTATATCCGAGAGCTAGTCAGACTGC